>NW_028254833.1:0-55896 GCF_964263255.1 Lissotriton vulgaris | reverse complement strand
GATTTCTGTAGTAGGGGATCTTTGTGTATAGTCATAATCTAGTGAATAGTCCTGCCCATGTGCGTGGACCCCGGAGCAATCAAAAATAATCTCTTACAGTGTCAAAAAATGCAGAAATGCATAGACACTTAAGAGAGAATTTAAAGACAGATAATGCAGCCTAAAAAGGCTACACTGTCCAGTACTTCAACTAGAAATTCCACCATAAAATCCACAAAACAGCAAAGCCTGTACAGATTTCCCTTGATTTACCAGCAAAATCCCTCAGGAATGATAGAGAGAAGAATCTGGACAGACAAGCCCCATAGGCTGCCATTATGTGGCTCAAAACAGGATACTGTGCCTTTAAGAGAACTTTCCAGAACTTCACAGTATCCCAGAATGCCCTGCAGGTCCCAGTTACTTTCAGTTCTTTTTTCCGGCTCCTGCAAGCAGGACCCTGGAGCATTGAGCTCTCCCTTTTCAAGGGTTTTGTTGGTATTTTTTCACTAAATTCGATTTTGTGTACTTTTTAAGTACTTTGGTGACTTTCTTCTTGGTTTTTTGCACCCTTTTGTTGTCCATAATGCCTGCATTATTTGAGAAATGCCCGGAGTGCTCCAGGAAGAAGGCCAAGTCAGACCCCCATGAGGTCTGTATCCTCTGCCTTCCCTCTTCCCACATCCCTGAGGAGTGTGAGATCTGCCAAGGCTTCTCTGGCAGGACCCTGAAGGACAGACTGAAGATCAGGCTTCAGGGACTCGAAGAAAGAAAGACTGAAGGCGCAAGGTGGGTCTGGAGGGGCTTCATCTGCCCATGCTGAGGCCTCTGGGGGGCTCCCCAGGGGCAGGAAGTCCAGCACGCGTCCCCATTCTCTGTCTGGGTCGGTGGCACCCACCACGACGTCGAGAGGGAGGTCCAAGGCAGGCTCCCCGTCTCCCCAGGGCTCTGGGTCGAGAAAAGGTCGCCCGTCGACGTCGAGGGACTTGCATAGGCCGCCGTCGACCCCCGGGACGTTGTCTTCGTCGTTGTCTTCAACGTCGACGTCGAGCTTTCGGTGTCGGCGGGTCCGGCGTCGGCGCTCGCCGTCGAGGCGACACCGTCGATCGCCGTCGAGAGACAAGACGTCATCGTCGTCGAGACCGCCGTCGAAGCGGAAGCGGTCGCCGGCGAGACATAAGCGTTCGCCGTCGAGGCGGAAGAGGTCGCGGTCAAGGCGGAAGAGATCGCCGTTGGGGCGGTCGAGGTCGACGTCGAGGCAGACGAAGTCGACGTTGAGACATTCGAAGGCGACGTCGAGGCAGTCGCGGTCGCCGTCGAGGCACAAGAGATCGCAGTCGAGACACAGAGGATCGTCGTCAAGATGGTCCGGGTCGACGTCGAGACATGGTAGGCGTTCGAAGCCAAAGCAGAGGAGACGGTCGACGCCGAAGGGACGCTTGACGTCGAGGGACCGACGTTCGACGTCTGGTCACCGTTCGTCGACGTCGAGGGATTGTACTGCGTGGCCTAGGACTGTGGAGGGGCTCCCCTCAGTCCCGGAAGGATGGTGCGTCACCGGGATCGGTGCACTCGGAGGTGTATACTCCGAAGAAGTCTGTTACACCTCCTCCTCCGTTACCAAGAGGTCCGCATCCGAGGGCGCCTACCCCTCCTCCGTTGCCTCCGCTGCCTGCACTTCCAACTGGACCACGGGCCCCTGCGCCTGAAAAGCCTCCGCCGGTTCCGCCGAGGTCGGTCTCGTTGCCCAGGCTCCAGACCCCTCCCAAGAAGACTCCTAAATCTAAGGAACCGCGTAAGTCCAAGTCGGCCGTCCCGGAGACTCCGGATGACCGCCCGAGGCCCAGGAGATCGAGATCGCCCTCCAGACGGAGAGAACGATCGAGGAGCAGACACAGGTCCTCCACCCGTTCTAGACAGCGCCATAGGAGGCATAGGTCCAGGTCCAGTGCGACTTCTATTCACCTACTTTGTCCGATTCCCCGGAGACTAGGGTATCTCCGATCGACGACATCGGTACTTTCCAGGAGGTTCTCCTGAGGGGGGCTGCGTAGTTGGGTATCACGGTGACGGCTCCTACACCTACGACGTCCGTGATATTCGAGACTTTGCACAAGAAGCACCTGTCTCGCCCTCTGTTGCCTTTGGTGCCAGGACTTGTTGAACCGGCACAAGAGCTGTTTCTTACACCTGCGGTGGTGAAGGCTGCCCCGTCCAGACTTTTGAAGAAATACAGGGCACCGGACTCGGACCCGCCTTCTTGAGGATGGACCCAGTGCCCGACTCAGTGATAGTGACGGCAGCCAGGAAGCAACATTCTACCTCCCCGTCCTCCACCGTGCCTCCAGATAAGGAGAGCCGCTGGATTGATTCGGCGGGAAGGAAGGCGTGTGGGACTTATGACCGTGTGCTTTGGGATTCCATGGAGCAGTTTGCGGACCTTGTGCCGCGTGACAGGAAGGAGGAGTTCATGGAAATCGTCAAGGAGGGGATGCTGGTCTCGAACCAGGCCATCAGTGCCGCGGCGGTTATCACCTTGTTGGCTGCACATGGCTACTGCCACGGTATCAACCAACGTCGCCATGCGTGTCTCAGGCTTACGTCGCTCAAGCAGTGGCCAATCTGCCGTTTTCTGGGGACATGCTCTTCGGTAAACACGCAGACGACGAAATGGCCCGGATGAAGGCCGAGGCGGAAACCCTGACGGCTGTGGGCTTGGAGAAGCCCAAAGACAAGAAACCCTACCGCCAGTTCCAACGGCGGTTCGGCTCGGCAGGGAAAGGAAGAGGACAGTCTTCGGGACAACAGCAGCAGCAACAACAGCAGCAGTTCCGAAGACCCTTCCAGAAACGCCAGAGGGGTAGAGGTGGACAGCAGTCCTCTACCGCGAACAAGGGCCCGGCCGGGTCTCGACCCTGAGCGGTTAATTCCCCTTCGTCCGTTACCCGCTGCGGTGGGGGGAAGTGTTCAATTTTTTCTGGCAGAGTGGAGAAAAATTACTCAGGACAAGTGGGTGCTGAATATTGTTTGCAATGGATACAGTCTTCGGTTCATCAGCCCTCCTCCATCGATTCCGCCGGTCAGCTCGCAGTACCAGCTGCGCGAGCTGCAGGCGGAGGCCGATACCCTGTTACGGAAAAGGGCGATAGAAGACGTGCCTCTGTCTAAAAGAGGAAGAGGTCTGTACTCCCGGTTCTTCCTGGTCCACAAGAAGGACAAGAACGAGTTCAGGCCCATTCTGGACTTGCGGCAGGCAAACAAGTGGATTCGCAGAGAAAAGTTTTGTATGCTGCCGTTGCATCAGATTTATCCTCAGTTGCAACAGGGGGACTGGCTTTGTGCCATAGACCTACAGGATGCTTACTTCCATGTGCCCATCACGTACAAACACAGGAAGTTTCTGCGATTTCAAGTCGGCACCAACCACTATCAATACACAGTACTACCCTTCGGGCTGAAATCTGCGCCCAGGACTTTCTCGAAGTGGATGGCAGTGGTGGCGGCACACCTCAGGAAGAACAGGGTGTTTGTTTACCCGTACCTGGACGATTGGTTGATCAAGGTCTCCTCCTTCTCGGAAGCTCGAGCAGACTTCCAGAAGACATGCGTTCTCTTGAACAAGTTGGGGTTGCACATCAACATGTCCAAGTCTGTCCCAATCCCGGTCCAGTGCATTCAATACTTGGGAGCCACCATCGATACGCTGTCAGCAAGCGTGTCTCCTTCGGAGGAGCGACGGCGATCGATCCTTCAGAAGGCTCAATCAACCAATCAATCAATCATTGCATTTATATAGCGCACTACTTACCCAGAGGGTCTCAAGGCGCTGGGGCGGGGGGGATCTGCTACTGCTCGAACAGCCAGGTCTTGAGTTGCTTCCTGAAGGCGAGGTGGTCCTGGGTCAGGCGGAGGTGGGTTGGGAGGGAGTTCCATGTCTTGGCGGTGAGGTAGGAGAAGGACCGTCCCCCTGTGGTGGCTCTACGGATGCGGGGGACGGCAGCGAGGGCGTGGCTGGTCGATCGAAGCTGGCGTTTGGGAGCGTAGAAATTGAGGCGGCTGTTGAGGTATCCTGGGCCTTGGCTGTGTAGGGCTTTGTGTGCGTGGGTGAGGAGACGGAAGGTGATTCTCTTGTTGACCGGGAGCCAATGCAGATCTCTCAGGTGTCTGGAGATGTGGCTGCGACGGGGGATGTCCAGGATGAGTCGTGCTGAGGCGTTCTGGATCCGCTGGAGTCTCTTCTGGAGTTTGGCGGTGGTTCCGGCGTAGAGGGTGTTGCCGTAGTCCAGTCCAGTCAGGCTCTTATGACTGCTCCATCTACAACAGTAAGGACGGTGTCTTCTCTACTGGGGTCGATGGCCTCTTGTATCTTCCTTACTCCTCACGCGAGGCTGCACATGAGACCTCTGCAGGAGTGCCTGGAGGACCAATGGGACCAGAAGAAAGGATCTTGGGACGACAAGATACGACTGTCTCTGCATGCTCTTCAGTCTCTGAAGTGGTGGTGTTCAGCGGAGAATCTCCTCAGAGGGGTTCCCTTCCACAAGGACATTCCAACTCAAGCTATCGTGACGGATGCTTCTCTCCTCGGCTGGGGAGCGCACTCCGGAGACCTGCAAATTCAAGGGACGTGGTCCCGGACGGAGTCCACGTACCACATCATTTTCCTGGAACTCAGAGCGGTGCACTTGGCACTGAAGGCCTTTCATCCATCTTTTCAGACCAACTCTCTGCTTGTTCAGACGGACAACACGACAACGATGTATTACCTCAACAAGCAAGGGGGCTCGAGATCACGCACTCTGTCGCAGGAGGCGCAGGGTATCTGGCACTGGCTTCTGGCTCGAGGACTGTCGGTAACGACCACGCATCTGCCAGGTGTGCAGAATGCTCAAGCAGACGAACTGAGCAGACTGATTCAGGAAAACCACAAATGGGTCATAAACAACGAAGTACTAGGAGAAGTCTTCGCAAGGTGGGGAAAGCCAGACGTAGATCTGTTCGCCACCGCTGAAAACAGCAAATGTCGAGGCTTCGCCTCAAGGTACTACCAGCCAGGGACGCTGGGGAACGCGTTGTGGATCAACGAACAGCTTTCTGTACGCTTTTCCACCCATTCCCCTGATTCCGAGGGTTCTCATCAAGCTGTCCCAGTCCAGGGCGCGGATGATTCTGATTGCCCCGGAATGGCCCAGACAGTGGTGGTTCACGGACCTACTTCACCGGTCTCTCCTTCCTCACATGAAGCTGCCGTGCAGGCCGGACCTTCTCACGAAGTTCGGGGGGCGGATGGTGCTCCCCAACCTCTCGTCTTTGAGTTTGGCGGCATGGCTCCTGAAATAGTGCAGTATGGCCATCTGAATCTCCCTGAGGATTGTATGGACATTCTGAAGGAGGCTAAGCGACCTTCCACTAGGACTTCTATGCTTACTAAGGACTATGATCCTACGACATGGAAGGAGGATGTCATCCTTCCATATCTGCTGCATCTGGCGCAGTCTGGCCTTAATGTTCATTCCATTAAGGTTCATCTGGCTGCTTTGACTGCCTACATGAAATGCCCTTCACAGACTTCCTTCTTCCAGATCCCTGTGATCAAAGATTTTTTGGAAGGCTTGAAGAAAGTGTTCCCTCCTGTCAGGCTTCCTTCGCCTTCGTGGGACTTGAATGTGGTGCTTTCCAGATTGATGAAGGAGCCTTTGGAACCTATTCATAAGGCTTCGTTGCAGCACCTGTCCTGGAAGGCGGCGTTCCTCGTGGCCATTACATCGGCCCTTAGGGTGAGTGAAATTCAGGCTTTGTGTTGCCAAGAACCTTATACTGTATTTCATGCTGCTAAGGTTGTTATGCGTACTCACCCTAAGTTTCTTCCCAAGGTTGTTTCTGATTTTCATATCAACCAGACTATAACTCTACCTACGTTCTTTCAGGATCCTTCATCTCCAGCGGAAAGGTCTTTGCATTCCCTGGATGTTAGGAGGGTGCTGAAATTTTATCTGGATAAAACCAAAGAGATTCGTAGGTCAGACCAATTGTTCATCAATTATGGATCGGTCAGGTCAGGTCTTGCTACCTCTAAACAGTCCATCTCTAGGTGGATTGTGTCCTGCATACAATTGTGTTACTATAAAGCTAATAAGACCTTAGGGGGCAAACCTAAGGCTCATTCCACCAGGGGCAAGGCTGCCACGACAGCGTTGCTCCGTAATGTTCCCATTGCAGAGATCTGCAAGGCGGCCACTTGGAAGTCAGTCCATACCTTTGCTAAGCATTACTGCCTGGACACTGATGCCAGGGCAGACGCGCAGGTTGGGCAGGCTCCGCTGCGGAATCTGTTTGCACAATAGTGGCGTAATTTTTGTTCTCCACCGCCGCTTGGTGTGGGGATGGGCTTGCCATTCTATTCACTAGATTATGACTATACACAGAGATCCCCTACTACAGAAGGAGTAGTTTCTGTCCTGTAACTCCAGTTCTGTAGTAGGGGTATCTCTGTTATAGTCATAAGCGCCCGCCCTCCTCCCCGGTGGAGAGAGGTATTCATGTAAGGAATGCTACAGGTCTGACGTGTTCCGCCTTCAAAAAGAACTGAAAGTAACTGGGACCTGCAGGGCATTCTGGGATACTGTGAAGTTCTGGAAAGTTCTCTTAAAGGCACAGTATCCTGTTTTGAGGCACATAACGGCAGCCTATGGGGCTTGTCTGTCCAGATTCTTCTCTCTATCATTCCTGAGGGATTTTGCTGGTAAAGCAAGGGAAATCTGTACAGGCTTTGCTGTTTTGTGGATTTTATGGTGGAATTTCTAGTTGAAGTACTGGACAGTGTAGTCTTTTTAGGCTGCATTATCTGTCTTTAAATTCTCTCTTAAGTGTCTATGCATTTCTGCATTTTTTGACACTGTAAGAGATTATTTTTGATTGCTCCGGGGTCCACGCACATGGGCGGGACTATTCACTAGATTATGACTATAACAGAGATACCCCTACTACAGAACTGGAGTTACAGGACAGAAACTACTCCTTTTAGTACAATGGTCCCCCTCAAACTGGCAAGAATAGGTACATTTTTTAAAGCAGCGCAGGACTTCCTAAAAAAGAGTTATCTTATGCCATAATTGCGTCTTCTCTTAGCTGAAACTTTTTTATTCATTTTATGGAAGGTTTTTTAACTTACTTTTATTTATTAACTTCATAATAGATATGTGAAAGGGAAGATTGTAGAGTGAAAGCCTGTACACCAAGTGCCTCCTTCCTTTGGGCACAAAAGCCATTCATATTATATGGTTTTGACATGTAACTAGCATTTTATTGCTTCTGTACAATTATGTTTCTTTTTTTTAAATATTTTCTATTGTCATGGTTTTAAGTAATCTACACAAACTTTGTATTGTTGTTCGTAGTTACAGTAACTTGAATTTCCTTCCATAGGCTAACGTTGACTGGTTTCACTTGGAAATTTTTCCAAGTGTGGAGTTTTGGAACTTTGAAAAATTCCTCTAAAATCAGCGGAACTATGAATTCCGATTTACTCACCTGTTATCAGGAGAGACCGCAGTGCTGCATCTTTCAGCCCACTACGGATCCTGAAAAGTAATTCTAACCATACTTACAGTAACTAGAATTTCCTTCCATAGGCTAACATTAACTGGTTTCAGCTGAACTAACTATAACGGGGGAATTTCAATGGTTTTGTATGAATGAAATGTCCAGCTAACTATAACATTTGTTAAACCTATGGTTTTGTCAGTGAATTTCCAAGGTTTTTTTAAATGCTAATTCCTATCTATAAGGTGGCTGAAACCTATGCTTTTTTCAGTGAATATATATATATATATATATATATATATATATATATATATATATATATATATATATATATATATATATATATATATATATGTAGAGCTGAGGCCGCCCTGCCAGGGAAATAGCGGGGACAGCATCTTTATATGTGATGAGGATCTAAATGAAATAACACGAAATTGCAGCGTTTATTTGTTTTCATATACCGCTATAACTGCTGAGTTTGAAAGGTTTTTATTTGTATTTGGTAAAAGTTTTTGTGCCAACAAACCTCGCAATGAAATTAATTGTAACGGAATGCTCGTAAAACACATACTTTTGAAGTTGATGTAAATACTTCTTTCAGTTCTATTGTTTTTGAAGTCACGTGACACATCATGTGATATCACAGCACTTTAAATGTTTGTTTGTACACGTTATACCTTATCGTGACCAAGCCTGCTGGGTCAGGCGAAACGCGTTGACAGCGACTAAGAAATGAAAAGAAGGTTTTTCCATCACGTTGTGTCGTCTTCGCTTCGAAAAGCTGTTCGAGGTTTTGAGCATTTCATGTGATTCCTGCCTTTGCTCATGAGGCAGGAAAGACGACGCACCCTCTGGTCTGGTGACAGCAGCAGTTCGTGAGCAGTTGGAGGTGTTTTGTTTGCTGCCATCCCCCTCACGCAGAACAAGCAGGAGAAGCCGGATAAAGATCTCTGCTGTGCCTCGAGTCCATTCGCTGTGTAAACGCCGCTTCAAACTTTGGTGAGTGCGCTAACAGCAAACACCGGCTACTTTGTTTGGCGGTTAATGGGCGTTTTGGATTACTCAAGGCATTAGATCTGCGGTATTGAGGAAGAGGGAAAGCTAAGTGTGGGAGGGTCTGAGATTGCATCAGCCCCACGCTAGCGGTTGGTGGAGAGACGCAAGGATCAGAAGATATTATAATGTCGCTAGAAGAGGAAATGAATGAACGCGAGCGGGAAGCGCTCTTAATATTCGATGAAACAACTACGGGTGTAGCGGCGAAACAACATACTTCAAAGGCCCGCAATGAAAAGATGCCGGATGTCTTAGTACGATTGAATCGTCTTGAGAAACTATCCAGGGGTGAGCTCTCAAAATGGTGGGAGTCTAGATCCCTACAACGTTATCTAGAAGTAGGGAGAATTCCAAGGGGGCTAAGAATTCTTGTAGCCCCGACTTATGAAGACCCCGACCCCCTAATGCTACAAGAATGGGCGGACAATAATCAGGAATCATCTTGCTGCATGCTAAGAATCCTAATTAAGTATGCAGAGAAAGATCGGGTAAAGATGCTAGAAGAAATAAGTCAAATCAATGAAATGTTGGCAAAAGAGGATAACCAAGAGCCAATAACCATCTACAGAAAGGAGATGGGAGAACGACTAAAGAAGTTGGGCACTTCTATTAAAGAGCGAAAAAATTTATAAGGGACAAAAAAGACTATGACCGTGGGCAAATATATACGTTTGCCAAGAAGTTTGAGAACGTGAGGAGAATGAAAATGAGTGGCGCAGCCCAAAAACAACAGATGGCTCAATCTGGGGCAAGCAGCGTACCAAGCTCAGATATAGTAACCTCAGCGGAGGAAGGTCCCAGTGGTGGGATGGAAGAAAGGATCCCTACAGTCATCGATGAATTTGATTTTTTTCAAGAGGACCGGCGTTTCAATCTCCGCCCAAGAACCAAAGTAAATTACGCCAAGCCACCAAGAGGAAAAGGCAAAGGCACAAAAGGCGCCAAGGTGCAAAACAAAGAGCAATAGAGAATGCACGACTTTCTCCTGCCTTAGCCCCGAATGCGCTACCCCAACCACCATCAATAATTAATTTGACAAATATGGAACTATCAGTTGAGGAAGAACAAACACTTAATTTAGGACTGACGTTTTGCCCAGACGCAGAGTTTAATTACGTCCAAGCTCGGATTGACATCTTCAAATTTGCTAGACTTTTGAAACTTAAAAAACACTTTTCTATGAATCCTGGCTCTAGGAGTGGAGCTTTAAACCCTAATGACAGTGAGGCCTCATTGGGTGAACTTAATGTACAAGATATGGATCTCATGTTGGATTTCCAACCTTCCGGTGGAATATATGAGAATGATGACAATGGAGAAAGCTCTGGAAGATTTACAACAGGCGACTCTTCAGATCTTTTGAGCCAAGCAGATGAGGTGGCAAGATCTGAGGGATTGGTCATCAATGCCAGTGATCCGACTGGCTTTCGTCCCAGATCTCGATATATCCCTTATACTGCACGAGATCATATTGACATTTTCAACGACTTGGTGGTGAATGATTTAAAAAACTTGGAGAAGTGTACCAGTGTATGTAATAAAAAAAAAATTTAGCAAGCAAGAAAAAGCTCAGAACGCCCTTATTAATAAAATCAAGCAAGAGGAAAATTGTATAGTACGTAACGCTGATAAGGGCGGCAATGTGGTCCTCTGGGACAGACAGAAATATCTATCTGAGGCTTATAAACAATTAAACAACAGATCTTGCTATGTAAGAGTTAAACAAGAGGTTATGTTTAACAGTCATGCACAGTACAATTCGGAACTTGAAAATTGGTATGGTCAGTCTTTGATTACCCATGATGAGTTTAAATATCTTAAAATAACCAACCCGGTAACTCCAGTTCTTTATTTGCTCCCGAAGGTGCATAAGGATGTGTGTAACCCCCCTGGTAGGCCGATTATTTCAGCCATAGGTAGTGGGTTAGAGAATACCTCCAAGTTTATCGATTCATTTCTGAACCCCCTAGCTGCACAATTACCATCATACATTTTGGATACAGGGGAGTTTCTGAAGTGGAACAAACTTAAAGTAAAGAATACAGGTAAAACTATTGAAACTACCCAGCCGGCCACGGAATCTATCTGGGAAGTCGAAGCATTGGTTGCTCTAAAGGAATTGGAATTTAATGTACCACCTGAGAGTCCCATTGCTGCCGAATCATTGGGTTTTAATCCAAGCCTGAATTGTCCTAACAACTTTAAACCCAAATCCAATAATAACCCCATATTGCCAACATGTGGTATTGATGTTTTTGAAACTCTTGTGATTGGTGATTTGAAAAAGTTGGCCAGAAAGAAAGACTGGTTTTGTGACAATTTGAGTAAATATGAACGTTTGGCTGTAAAAACTTTGGAGGATGACCCCTCAATTATTATCCGTCAATCGGATAAAGGAGGGAATGTTGTGGTCATGGATGTTAGTAGCTATGTTGAGGAGGGTATGCGCCAACTAAACAACGTGGATTGTTATGAGGTATCATCCATTGAGAAGATTTAAAAAACTAATACTATGTACCACAACATGTTGAAGGAATGGCAGAGTGAGGGCCTGTTAGAATGGAATGAGTATTCTTTTCTGTTAAATAGAAACCCTAAAGTGGCAGTGTTATATCTTTTGCCCAATTTGCACAAGGATGCAGCCAGGCCCCCGGGCAGGCCAATTGTTTCATCAATGGGGTCCCTCCTGGAGAACACCTCCAAATATATTGATTTTTTTCTGCGTCCTTTTGTGGAGGGGATACCCTCGTATCTGAAGGATAGCAGAGACTTCATCAATAAGATTAAGAACTGTGAATGGCAGGATAGTTATCTCCTCAATTCTCTGGATGTAGGCAGCTTGTACACCTCCATCAGGCATATGGATGGTATCGATGCCTGTCGGAGGTTTCTCAAGAAACGGTCCATCGCCTTTCGAGACCATACTGATATGATTTTGAAAATGATGTTGTTTTGTCTCGAAAATAATTTCTTCATCTTTAATGAGATTTATTTTAGACAGCGACAAGGGACTGCGATGGGAACTTGTTTTGCTCCCAGTTTTGCGAATCTATTCATGGCAAACTGGGAGCAACAGGTGGCTGAGACCAGCACATTGTATTGCAGCCATGTTAAGACCTGGCTGCGTTACATTGATGATTTATTCATCATTTGGGATGGTCCTGAAATACTGGCAAAAGACTTTATCCGTGAACTGAACTGCAATGATCTCAACCTCATTTTTGATGGGAAAATCAGTAACTGTGTGATGGAGTTCCTGGATTTGAAAGTTGAGGTTGAGAGGAACAAACTCGTTACCAAATTATACCGTAAAGCTACGGCAGGTAACACCTTGCTTCACGCTGATAGTAGCCACCCAAAGTCACTCATACGCAGTATCCCCTTTGGTGAGTTCCTCCGGGCTCGGAGGAACTGCAGTAGAGATGAGGATTGTGTAAGAGAAGGAGCTAAAATGAAACAACGTTTTGGAGAACGTGGGTATAACCCACAGGTAATCGAGGCAGCTTTTGTGAAGGCTAGCAATATTAGCCATGAATCTTTACTGGTTCCCAATACCAACAAACCTGAGGAACAGGAGGTTATAAGGTTTATCTCTACTTACCATGCCAGCTCATGGCAGGTACAGAAAAGCTTAAAAAAAACTGGAATGTGTTACTTACTGAACAGACGCTTACTGAGGTCTTAGGCAGCAACCCTAGCATTACCTATCGGAAGGCTGATTCTCTTAAGGACAGGCTGAGTAGAAATGAGGTTAACATCATACCTAGGAAGATCAATGAGATAAAGGGCTTTTTCACTTGTATGAAGTGTAAAGCTTGTAAGTTCAGCAGCAATGTCAAATCAGTTTACTATCCCATAGAAGACAGGGAAAAACCGATTACACAACATCTTAACTGCCTATCTAATCATGTGATATATGTGTTGGTGTGTCCATGTGCCAAAAAGTATGTAGGGAGCACCATGTTCCCTGCGAAAAAGCGTATTCTTGAGCACATGAGGGCGATTGATAACAGGGACCAAAGCTCGCCAGTCGCCCGTCATTTTGAAGAAAAACACAAAGGCAATCGCAACTTATTGAAATTCTTTGCGATTGGTAGAATTCCCAACATGAAGAGGGGTGGTGACAGAATACCCAGGTTGCGACAATTGGAGAGTAGATATATTCTTGACCTCAATACACGTATCCCAGGAGGACTAAATTCTGAGGAAGAACTGAAATGGTATCTGGGAGATTAAGCTGTACAATGTTCTGCCTACTATGATGCATATATGTATATACTATGTTGGTTGTCCTCTCGAACTCCTAGCAATGATTCTACTGTTTTTAAATCACTTCACATTGTATCTGTTTCACACTTTACACACTTGGTTGGAGGCCGCTTGAGTATGGTATCAGCAGTCCTGATGTGCCGTTCTTGTTTCTCTATAGGTGACACATAACTGTGGAGAAAAAACCGAGCAGAAGATTTGATTACCCCGAGGGGTTATGCTTACAATTTACCACTTGGGATTTAAGGACACGTCTTTATGATATTGGTTCATTCTTTGATTGCGATTGACCTTAAAATCGTGTGACCTATTTTGCTTATATGATTTTCCAAGGAACTTGGTGGGTAGACCCTCTCCCACTTGGGCTATGAGGGCACATACAGCTCGGTATCCGCATTGTCACCAGATTGCATCTTATGAATATATGCGCTTCGTGTTGCCTTGATTGTTTTTGTTTGTATTATCTTTTCATTCTTGAACATGGCAACATTGAATTTGAAAATTTTTCCCACTTGGGACAAGAAATGTATGATTTATGATGGTGTGGTTATCAGACACATTGTTAAATACTGTTGATAGTATGCAATAGGTGACATCATATATTATTGCAAGAGCTAGACATTCGAACGGTAATGTCTTTCACTTTGGCACATTATTATTAGTACTTCACCATGCCAAGATGGCCGCTGTGTTTATTTTGTGCACATTGTCCTTTGTTTATGTTTATACAAGAAGGTTTGAAAATTTTATTTAATGTTTTACTTTCTAAACACTACTCACCCGTGACCAAGGCGAGTTGTCACTGAAACGCGTTGGGGGTTTAGTTCCATGAACTGTTTTCCATGCTGGAATAAAATGAATACCCACGAAACTTGCTGGATGGTTTAATTGGATGGTGAATATTTACTGGATTTCGAGTGCATTTCACGCTTGACCTGAGCGTGTGGTGAAACGCAATATATATATATATATATATATATATAGCTGAGGCCGCCCTCCCAGGGTCGGTGGCCCCTCAGCACGGAGACAGCTTGTTTGTATTAATTTCTGGGGCATGACAAGCCCGCCACAAACAAAGACAAGGGATTTTCCTGAGATATAAAGAGGCGCGCAAGGGAATTGAGGGGGGTAATTCACCCCCTCTTGTTGACATCGGAGGCCCAGGCTCTTATGGACATTTACAAACTGTGGCAGAGCAGAGTCAAAGGCACCTTGAAAGTACGTTTATTTTTTAACACTATGCAGCAAGCAGGCATTAAGCAAAGAAAGTAACTTACATCTATGTGGCACTGCATTTTGTTACTGGTGTGATTTTTCTCCCTTGGTGCATGCTGGGTATTGAAGGACAATTGGACTACAATGCAAAAAGGTGGTCTACTTTTAAATTTGACCACATGGTATTTTAACCAAATCTCCAATGATTAAGGCCAACCGGCTGAAACGCATCTGGAAAATGATTTTACCTGCCGCCCTGTGTTAAATATAGAGCCATGTTTCCTCTGATGTTGAGCCTTGGCATTTTGTTTTTGTGATGGCACGTCAGAAGCAAGACACTCCGTTCCTGCATCGCAGAGGCCGCCATGCCAGGGTCAGTGGCCCCTCAGCACGGAGACAGTTTGTTTGTTTTATATATATGTATATATATATATATATGTATGTGTGTTTGTGTACATGAATGTATGTGTATATATATGTATGTGTGTATATATATGTATGTGTATATATATACCGGATAGAGTGGCGACTCATTCCTCTCTCGTGTAGAGAGGGTTGTTGTGATATATATATATATATGTGTATATTTCACCTACTGGCGGTCGCCAGTAGGTACAAAAGGGGGTGGTGATGGACGGAGCATCTGAACCAATCAAACACTCACACCCAGTCAACAGAACACCCATCACCGTTCTTTAGCCCACTCTGCCACCCCAGTTCAGACATGGCCATATGCAAATCAGTCTGACCCCGTGCCTCATGGGAACAGTCCAGCCCGAACTGCCAAGCCATACCTTCCCTGGACCAGATTCAAGCTTCCTAGGCCATGGCTTGGCAGTTCGGGCTGGACTGTTCCCATGAGGCACAGGGTCAGACTGATTTGCATATGGCCATGTCTGAACTGGGGTGCAGAGTGGGCTAAAGAACGGTGATGGATTAAACCCAGATCTGTTGACTGGGTGTAAGTGTTCGATTGGTTCAGATGCTCCGTCCATCCCCACCCCACCTTTTGTACTGCTTTGTTCACCATAAGTTGGCAGGGTATGCTCAGACGTGAGTCCCTTGCTCACTTTGCCACTGGATTCAAGCAAGCCTGGCTGAAGACAGCTGTAATGACAGAAACCAGTCCTAGGAAGCTTGTTTCCGGTCCAGGGAAGGCATGGCTTGGCAGTTCGGGCTGAACTGTTCCCATGAGGCACAGGGTCAGACTGATTTGCATATGGCCTTGTCTGAACTGGGGTGGCTAGGTGGGCTAAAGAACGGTGATGGATTAAACCCAGATCTGTTGACTGGGTGTGAGTGTTTGATTGGTTCATATGCTCCGTCCATCACCACCCCCCCTTTTGTACCGCTTTGTTCGCCATAAGTTGGCAGGGTATGCTCAGACGTGAGTCCCTTGCTCACTTTGCCACTGGATTCAAGTAAGCCTGGCTGAAGACGGCTGTAATGCCAGAAACCGGTCGTAGGAAGCTTGTTTCCGGTCCAGGGAAGGCATGGCTTGGCAGTTCGGGCTGGACTGTTCCCATGAGGCACAGGGTCAGACTGATTTGCATATGGCCATGTCTGAACTGGGAAGGCAGAGTGGGCTAAAGAACGGTGATGGATTAAACCCAGATCTGTTGACTGGGTGTGAGTGTTTGATTGGTTCAGATGCTCCATCCATCACCACCCCCTTTTGTACCGCTTTGTTCGCCATAAGTTGGCAGGGTATGCTCAGACGTGAGTCCCTGGCTCACTTTGCCACTGGATTCAAGCAAGCCTGGCTGAAAACGGCTGTAATGCCAGAAACCGGTCCTGGGAAGCTTGTTTCGGGTCCAGGGAAGGCACGGCTTAGCAGTTCGGGCTGGACTGTTCCCATGAGGCACAGGGTCAGACTGATTTGCATATGGCCATGTCTGAACTGGGGTGGCAGAGCGGGCTAAAGAACGGTGATGGATGAAACCCAGATCTGTTGACTGGGTGTGAGTGTTTGATTGGTTCAGATGCTCCGTCCATCACCACAACTGCTTTTGTACCGCTTTGGTCGCCAGAAGGTAGTTATAATTAGGACCTATTATCCATAGGAAATCCGCAACATTCTAATTAGAATAACTTTGGAGCCGGTTGACGTATCTTCGCGAAATTTTCAAAACTTCTGGCCATCTCCTAAAAGTTTCACGTTGATTCGTCAAGCAGGGGCAGAGAAAAAAGGGGGGTCCCAAAATGCATATTCCCCATGCAATTTCCCATAGGACCTTTAGCCGCAGCTACAGCCCGAACTGCTGAGTGGGATTACACCAAATTTGGCAAAGAGGTGGTCCTTAGTTCAGACTCGTGCCTTTTGCTTAAGAGGTGTAAATCCGTTCAGTAGTTCCTGAGAAAATGACGTTTAAAAGTATATATATCTATTGGCTTGGAGGATCCGCATACCCTAAGCGCAGCCTGCCGTGCACGCGCTGTATTTTAATTCGCTGTCAACACTCCAAATCAGGAAATGTTGGCAGCCATCTTGTGCCACAGTAGAACTGAGGCACAAGAAACCTATTAAAAAAACGTTGCAAATCCTGATCCTGAAAAGTAATTCTAACCATACTTACCTGTAACTTGAATTTCCTTCCATAGGAATCCATTGTCTGGTTTTCACCAGAAAGGTTTCTAAGTGTCTATTTTCATAAACTACAAATATTCCATAAAAATCGCCTGTATGACTTAAATGCATTCTTTCACCTGTTTACAGGAGATGCACCAGTGCTAGATGCAGGATCCACCACTGAGTAAGAAAAAGTAACAATAACACTACGTAGCTGCTAAGTGAATTTCCTCCCATATGATAACATTGGTGATTCTATGTGAAAAAGTTCCTAAGTGTCAACTTTTAAAATACAATAATATACCTTAAAAATCACTACTGTAACAAAAACCCTTTTACTCAACTGTTTACAGGAGATGTCCCAGGACTGAATCTAGGATCCAGTCCTGTGGTTAGAATAGTAATCCATAAAGCAACTAATTGCATTTAATTAGAAATTTCCATTCATTCAATGTTGCATTGTGTTTGAAATTGTTTTGCCCATTGCAACAACTGTAACTACTGTACTTAAAAGTCTATTGCCTATTTGCAAAGTATTTAAACTAAAGTAATTCATTCTGAGAAAGTATATTTTGTAATGTAATGTATAATGTAATTTAAAAAATAAAATATCTAAAAATAAATAGTTAAAAAAAATGTAGTAAATCAGTATCAAAAAATTAATATAAGAATTAATACATTTAAAAATTGTCATTTACAAAACCTTTGAAATTCACTGAAAAAACCAAAGGATTCAGACATGTTATAGTTAGGAACTAGCATTAAAAAAACCTTAGAAATTCACTGAAAAAAGCATAGGTTTTAGGGGTGTTATAGTTAGTTGGAATTTTCACTCATACAAAACCATTGAAATTCCTCCGTTATACTTAGTTGTACTAACTGTACCTCGCACGGCCACAATCCACTGCTGATGATGTCACATATTACATCATTCATGACATGGTCAGTGACATCACTGATGACATTATCCACGTGACAATCTGATACATCTTATCATACACTAGTATAACCTTTCAACACTCATTATAAAATATGGAGTACCATATTTGAAACGATTGACACACCCATATAAGTTTCTAAAAACTCACTCAGTGATTCCTACATCTAAACACACATCTAAACACTTACCTATAGATTCAATCATACATGCTAACAAAGATCAACAGAATACTATTAAATATACTTATGCACCTACATCGAAATTACACACCAGCACTCATCCTATTCACTTATGCAGTCATCCTACTCACTTATGCAAACAATTGATCATACTTATATTTACTAAGCTACACACTTATACAAACACCACTTTATTTATTCATATAGATAGTAACTCATATTTAGTGTGTTATAAAATCACTATTACAAGTATACAGTTATCCATACAGTCACTCATACAATCACGGAGTCTTGTGTATACTTATTTATATACAACTGTCACATACACTGACTTTTATATTTCTAGTTTGTTGGACATGTATCATTGAGAAATATATTTACTCATCACCACACCCATAAAGAGATTCACTCACCTAAACAACTTTTTCCACATACAGTCTTAACCTCATATACCTAGTAAATCAACTATTTACACATCTTTGGACAGTCACACACCTCCCACCCAACCACACACACATTCATTCACTATCCCATACAAATACTCACTTAACTAATTAATAACTAATATAGACTTTCACATAGCTAGTAACCAACTTATGTAGTAGTTTACTCAACAAGAGATAGTGATACAGATATTCACACAGTTTAATCACTATCCCATATATTTAGTGAGACACTTTAAATTTGTCACTTAGACAGTCAATCACATTGCTACTAAATCCTCCATTCAGACACATATACATCCACTCAGTCTTCAAGGCAGATGCTATATATATATATATAATACTTATTTAAATGTCGAACCAAACCACATTCACTGGATGATGTCATCAGTGATGTCACTTAAGATGTCATCAGTGATGTCACTGACCATGTCATGAATGATGTAATATGTGACATCATCAGCTGTGGATTGCGGGTGCACGAGTTATAGTTAGTACAACTAACTATAACGGAGGAATTTCAATGGTTTTGTACGAGTGAAATTTCCAACTAACTATAACACCCCTAAAACCTATGTTTTTTTCAGTGTATTTCTAAGGTTTTTTATATTCTAATTCCCAACTATAACATGTCTGAAACCCATATTTTTTTCAGTGAATTTCAAAGGTTTTTTAAATGCTAATTCCTAACATGTCTGAAACCTATGGTTTTTCAGTGAATATGTATGTGTGTATATATATGCATGTGTGTGTATATATATGTATGTGTGTATATATATATGCGTGTGTATATTCATGTGTGTATATATATATGTATGTGTATATTTGTTATATATATATGTGTATGTATATATATGTATGTATGAGTATATATCAATATGTATGTGTATATATACATGTGCATGTATGTATGTATGTGTAAATATATATGTATGTGTGTGTATATATATATATATATATATATATGTATATATATATGTGAAACCAAAACGTCTTCTTGGTTGCTGAAAACAAGACGAGGCAAACCCAACTTTGGTGCAGAATTTCTTTATTGATGCCCGACACCAAACACCGCCACTACACGTTTTAGCCCGAAAATATATATATATATGGATGTATATATATATGTATGTATGTGTATATATATATATATATGTATGTATATATATATATATGTGTGTATATATATATATGTATGTGTGTATATGTATGTGTTTATAAGTTTGTGTATATACATATAGGTATGTATGTATATATAGGCATGTATATATATGTGTAAAATGTAATGTAAAATACATTTCTATAGCGCTACTACCACTCCAAGGAGCATCTTGGCGCTAAATACCAGCCCAGATGGAACAGGTCGGTTACCTGAAGCTATATATATTTGTGTGTGTACATATAAATGTAAGTGTGTGTAAATCTGTGTGTGTGTATATGTATGTATGTGTGTATATATATATGTATGTGTGTATGTACGTGTATATATATTTGTGTGTATGTACGTGTGTATATATATTTGTATGTGTATGTATGTGTGTATATATATGTGTGTGCATATATATATATATATATATATATATATATATGTGTGTGTGTGTATATATATATATATATATATATGTGCGCATATATATATATGTGTGTGTATATATGTGTGTGTGTATATATAAATATGTATGTGTATATATATGTATGTGTGTGTGTATGTGTATATATATATATATGTGTGTGTATATATGTTTGTGTATGTGTGTGTATATATATATATGTGTGTGTGTATATATGTATGTGTATATATATGTATGTGTGTACATATGAATGTGTGTCTATATATATGTATGTGTGTGTATATATATATGCATGTGTGTGTATATATATATATATGTGTGTGCATATATATATGTGTGTGTGTATATATGTGTGTATATATATATATATATATATATATATGTATGTGTGTATGTATATATATATGTGCTCTGAGTGAAGCAAATGAAACAACTTTATGTCTAGGACTGACCTTTTGCCCTACTGAACTTTTTAATTACTCGAACACTAGAGTAGATATTTTTTAAGTTCATACGCAAGCTTAAGTTAAGAAAATGGCACACCCTGTTTAATAAGAAACTGATTGATGATGAAACACAAATGGGGACAGGGATGAATACCCCGGGATTAACTGTAGGAGACGTAGAAACGTTCCAAACAGTTTATGACTTAGGGATTGCATCAGGAACAAGAGAGTTAAAATCTGGTGTACAAGAAGAAAATGAGATCCCTTTGGATAAGGCAGCATGTACCCCTTTTAGACCCAAATCAATTTTTTTGCCAATAATGCCCCATGACGCGATTAATACATTTCACGAGGTAATAACCAGGGAACTGGTTAAACATAAGCATAAGTAAGTCAGAAACAATTATGCAAAGTTTAATCTATCTAAAAATCAACGTGACTTCATTATCTCTCTAGCGGGGGATACAAGTGTTATCATTAGACATTCTGACAAAGGGGGCGATATCGTTCTGTGGGGGAGAGACGTGTACATTGAGGATGCCAACACACAGTTAGATGATAGAACTTTCTAATGTAAAAGTTACACTAGGGAGTATAATCACAGCATAACTTACACGTGGGAGAGACTAGCTGAGTGGCAGGAGGGAGGATTAATCACGTGGCAAGAATACTGTTATTTTAAAAAAGATTATCCCAAATTGCCTATATTATATCTTTTGCCCAAAGTGCATAAAAACCCCAATGTACCACCAGGCAGACCAATCGCTTCTTCTATCGGGAGTGTGCATGAATGTATATCTAAATATATAGATCATTTCTTAGGCGAATATGTGTCACAGTTACCTTCACACATCAGGGACACAAATCATTTCCTGAACAAAATTGAGAACATCACGTGGGAGGAAGGGCTCACACTTAATACGATGGATGTGAGCTCATTGTACACGATAATTGATCATGACCAGGGAATAGATGCATGTTTCCATTACTTGAAAACTAGGGACATAGCATATTCTGAACACACGCGCATGCTTGTAGAGATGATGAGGATATGTCTTACAAATAATATCTTCATGTTTAACAATGATCTCTACAGGCAGGTGAGTGGAACCGCGATGGGTTCAAGCTTCGTGCAGAGTTTTGCGAACCTCTTCCTGGTCAAATGGGAGGAGGAGATTTTTTGTGATAAAAGTCTCGACATGGAGCTGAGCCTGGTCAAGGTATGGATTTGTTATATTGACGACCTCTTTGTTATATGGAGGGGATCGGAACAAGAGGCTAGGAATTTCATTGAGAAACTAAATACGAATCCGTACAATATCAAACTCACGTCCACCATGAGTTCCAGTAATATTGAGTTTCTAGATACACAAGTCACAGTATGTGAGGGTAAACTCACTACTAGGCTCCACAGGAAATTAACAGCAGGTAACAGCCTTCTTCACGCCCTCAGTGCTCATCCAGAGACATTAAAATGGAGTAGACCATATGGAGAGTTACTGAGGGCGAGAAGAAATTGTAGTACTGACAAACTGTATGAGACAGAAGAAAAGAGAATGGTGGCTAGGTTCAGAGAAAGAGGTTACCCAGAATGGGTGTTGAACAAAGATGTGGATAAAGTGAAACTCACTGCTAGGTCCAGCACTCTGGAAGAAAAACGAGTCCTCCTGATAACGAAGTAGTGACCAGGGTCATTACAACCTTCAATCAGGACTCGGACAAGGTCCGAAAAGTTCTGGCTGACAATTGGAAGGTACTCAAAGCTGATACCATCATCGGTCCACACATTAAAGACAGACCCCAAATTACATACAGAAGAGGCAGGAGTCTAAGAGATATTTTGGTCAAAGGGGACATCTCTGAAACAATAAACCGCAATGTTCACAATTTAAAAGGGTTAAACCCATGTGGACACTGCAGAGCTTGCAAAACTAGCAATATGGTGAAAGAAGTAGAAGTCCCAAGGAGAAAAAAACACACCCTGACACAATTTCTAACCTGCAGCACCAATTACATTGCATACATGCTAGAATGTCCCTGAAAATTGTGGTATGTGGGTAGTACTGTCTGCATGGTTAAGAAACGGGTACAAGAACACCTTCGAACCATTACCAACATTGACCTGCATTACCCCAACGCTCGCCACTTCCAATTGAAACGTCAATCCAATAATGCACTCCTCAGATTTTATGCCATCGAACAAGTGAACATAGGGAGGAGGGGTGGCAACAGGGAACTGGCGCTAAGAAAGAAAGAGTCCAAATGGATTATGGAATTAGAGACTCCGTTCCCGGGGGGACACAATTTGGATGAGGAACTGGCAACCCATCTTCATGAAATTTAAATGGAAAACTAATGTATATATAGTTAATCAACATGATGTATTGTGTGTTACAAGTATGAAAATTTAGATTTATAAGTGTATGTTTTGCCAAATATGGTTTTAACCAGTGTTTTTATTCAGTTGTTTACAGGAGGAAAGGAAGGGACCCATCACCTGCACGTTTGTGAGAAACATCACGGGTTCCCTACCCTTTTCTTCAAGGGATAGACACAATGCACCAATAATATAAGAGACTTTTCTATTTTTGGAATGGCACTTTTTTATTTCTATATTTCCTTCTTTTTCCTGTAGTTCAAAATCAATATTGTTATAATTGGTTGAACTAATATAGTATTTGTGTAATAGATTGTTGGATATGACAATAGAGGCTAGCGAAAACATTTCATTTGGATGCAGAAACTGTCCTGCATTTTCAAAATGTGAGGGTACAGTACAGGCACTAGTCCGCTAGCACAATATTTACACAGTTGGGTCCTTACTACGGCACTAGATCGTGTGAAATTGATTAAAATAACCCCAAGCACATTCTTGTTTCAACCATGTCAATGCTTAAGAGGTTGCACAGAGATGAGTTTCGCCCGTTTTTGCTAAATACGAGGCGTTACAAGACCTTGTTTCTATTCAAAAAGAGTTTTTTCGTTTGCGCCGTTTGGCATATCTTCGTGAAAGTTTCCAAACTAATGGTTCACTCAGGTGAGATCCAGTCTTGAAAGATGCGGGGTGATTCGTAAAGTGGGGACTGAAAAAAAGGGTCCCAAAACGCGTTTTTCCCATGTTAATTTACATAGGAATTTTGTAACAGGCCACAGCCCGAACTGCTGAACGGAATTAAACCAAATTTGGCAAAAAGGTAGCTCTTGGTTCAGAAAGCACCCATTTATTAAATTGTGTAAATCCGTTGATTAGTTTTTGAGAAATTCAAAATATTGATATCTGAGCACCGAGGAGGATTCGTGAACCCTCCCGAGCTTCATTCTGATTGACTGCCAACACTTCAAACCAGGAAGTGTTGGCAGCCATTTTGTGACTCGGTAACCGAGTCACAATAAAACAGTAGAAAAAACATAATAAAACAAGAAAAGGGGAGGATAGAAACAACCTAACCCCCTTGGCCTATGAAGGAAAATAAATTCGATATAATATAATGTTGGCCTAATGTACTCAATATATATTCGTATTACCTTAAAGAAAACCCTTGTAAATACATCCGAACTATGCACATGTTAAAACCGGGGCCTTGACTGAACAAACGCCATTTTGTTTTCATCCTCCTGTCTCTCTTGCTCGCGTTAGGAAAACACGTGACCTGCCTCTGTGTAAAAGCCTGAGAGGTTGGTCTGGGCTAACTTGGGAAACTCAAGGACACATCTGCCTTTTGTTGTAGAATGAGCACATTCTTGCAAGCGCCATGCCTGTACTCCCGTGCCCTAGAAAGAAAAGGAGGCACCTTTACTGATCTCGCTGACCTACCCCGGAATAGTTTGAGCTAAGTTTCGAAGCAATCAATTGTGCCTTATATGGGTTTTCATGTTGGTTTAATAAGAAGTAGTACTTATCCATGTACGGGCTTTTCATGAGGTATGCTGAAAGTATATATGCACTGTTTTGAATGTAAATCTTCAGTCTTCTCTGCGCATCCTACGAGAGAAGGGCGAGAGGAAGGCTATATAGGGCGCTTTTGCAAAATAAACGATTGAACCTTCTCCATTGTCGACTGACTTATTATTGGTAATGAGGTATATGGGCTATTGGTAAGTATAGCTCTGTAGGATAAAATTCCAGTACTTCAGTTGGCGACTCAGCCGGGACTCATCCCCTCCTGTAAGCAGGAGTAGAAGGGACAGGGAGAGGTTCTGGCCAAGTGGGTGGATTGAAAAAGGATCCTAATTGAGAAACCAGTTTGTGGTAGAAAAATAAATTCCACTCTTGAGCCCAGTGACCTCCCCAGCTGCTAAATAACCCTTCGCCGGAGTCCTTGGGGCTTAACCCAGAACAGCTGACCGGAATGGTCTGTAAGGAGTCGGCAGTGGAGAACACGCAATCAAACCTGAGTGCACCAGGTGAGTGAATTGTATTGTTTGTATTTTGGACGTCTTTGGAAAAAAAGGAATTTGGAGAAGTGGCTTTTGGAAACAGTTAACTGTATTTGGAATTGGTGGTCAGTAAACCACAGGGAATCTGGGGGTCTGACGTGGCAGTGGAGTGACTGCACAGGCAGATGCCCCACTGACAGTTTGGTGATTAATTGAGACAACACTGGACCCACCCACCAGCCGCACTTCCGCGCCCGGAGGCGCTTAAAGATCTTGCGCCCGCCCCGTGTCGCGGGACGCGTGCGGGCGATCACCGGGCTGAGACTGGGCAGAGGGCGGGCCGTCTACGGCCGTCCAAGGCCAGATGAGACTGGACTGGGCCACCCCTCTTGCATTTCTAAATCCGGGTGAGATATATTTGTGCTCCCATAGCTCCTATTGTGGACGGAAGACTGAAATAGTGAGGGAAAATGGTACGAAATACTGGAGGGAAGGGGAAATGTGGGTCAAGCACAACGGGGGGTGGCCTAACCGGGACTTTGGATGATTTTTTCATAAGAGAGGCTGGGGTGGTTGAGAAAGAGATCGCTCTAACTGAAACACGCCTATCCCTAGAATTAATGGAGGCCAAACGATCATCACTTGGAGCACTGAAAAATGCTGTTAGCCCTGAGTATGTTCAGCCTAAAACACTAGTCCAACCAATTATAAGCATCCAAGAAGGACAGGAGAATAGGGATCACTCACTAGAATGGGGTGAGGACATATCATCATCAAGCATATCGTCATGCAATAGTATATCTTCTGAGGATTTCCACCCTATCCTGGCAAGAAAGAGTGTCCAGGCAGCCGGCCTAGAAACAGGGATATCTAGGTGTGACACACAGATGGGGAAAAGAAAGAGGGGTGGGGAGGAAATGGGGGCAGGAAACCAAAAATGTTAAAATGTTCAGGTTTGTCTAGCTCTTTACCTGTTGTTGGGACTAAAATTACCCCTACTTAACCCAATAAACAATCAACTAGTCTGTCAATACCTGATAAACAGGATGGCCAGTTGCACTCCAAGGAAAAAATCCTAAGTAATGAATTTGAGATGTCCATTAGTAATGTGACTAATATTCTGAGGTCTTTTATACTTCCCCTAACCGAAAGACTAAGGGTCATTGATGCAAAATTGGATGCTCTAAGCGAAACAATTCATGATAATAAACATAAACTGACTACTAAAACACTCCCAGCAAGAAATAGCGATTCACCGAAGCAGCAGGACAAAAGTGTAGCTAAAACTTTATCACAGAACGCGACCCAAAAGCCTAAACCTTCAGTCACTAATGGGAAGCCACACCCTAAGAATACTGTAGATAAGAACTGTGCCCAAACAGGAGGTAATACCATGGAGCTAAGCCCCGAGAACCCACAACCATTGGCACCAAATGTAAGTAATGGCGTTGGCCTCAGACTAAAACAAGTGGATGATAGGGTGTCTCTACCTACCATTAATTGCCACCTGAGGCGTCAGCATTGGTTCTAGTACTGGGAAATGTCCCTGAATTAAATAAGGGATCCAGTGAAAACTATACCCAACTTAAAAATAAGGTGGCACATTGGATAGCATCCAATACACAGGAGGGTCACAAGGTATGGCATAACATCATAATGGTTAGGAGAGTAGCATGGCTAGGCAGGACACGTAAAAGTAAAATAGGGGATTGCATCGTAATAAACTTTAACACACCGGAACTAGTTAGAAGGATCCTGAGTGAGGTCATGTTTAGAGGAGTGACACGATCCCAAGGTATCGAGATCCTACCACTAGAATACTTCTACAGGGACCTAAACAAATTGGGACCTATGAGACCTATAAGAGGGAGTGAATGGACGTATAATAGGCCATTACAATCTGCAGAAAGACAGGGATGGGGATACATTTGGAGGAGGCATATATATCCAGCAAGCTAGAGGGCCACGGACTTATTTTCAATTTTTGAGGGTCCAAACAGGTTTGTGGCCCTGTCTAGACTTAATGACTGTGACTGACTTGGAGAAGGCATAATTAAAGCAAACAATAAGGATCCATCTAAATCCATTAACTATGAGGGATATCAGGTACGATGTTTCACTCCCAGAAATAACTTAAATCAATATAAAAACAAACAGCCCATGTTAGGTGATAATGCCCCCAAGGAGGATAAAAACGCCCTGTATAGCTGCAGCCAGTCGTTCTCTAAAAATAAAGCAAATATATTCAGGGATAAAATACATAGGACCAAGATTAATGAAAAGTTAGGAATCGATATTCTAGCAAAGGGAAATGCAACCATAGAGGTTAAGTCGAACCATAATGCAGAAAGAAGGTTTGATATCTCTCTAGATAAGATCTTGTGTAAAATAAATAAAGACAAAATTCCAACTAAACATAAATGCACTAGCACACCAGGCCGTCAAGTAAGTGTTGTGTCCTGGAATGTTTGCGGGCTGGCAAATAAAGTACATGAAACAGCGTGGGGGGAGTTTGTCAATAACATTGATATTTTACGTGTACAGGAAACCTGGGTATTAACTGAAACACATCTAGATGGATTTAAGACCTTCCATATCCCAGCGGTCCGCTCCAGCATGGCAGGCATAAGGGGGGGCTATGTGTCTATGTTTCTAACCTTTTGAACGCTAGTATCACCCCTGAAAGAACAAGTTCACATTATTTTCAATTGGTCACTATTTCACTAAATCCCTTTGATGTGTTGGTTGTGGTTAACTTCTACCATAATATTAAGAACTCTGATTTCGTGGAAGTATTAACAAAGCTGACAGGAGAGTTAAGGGGCATAAAAAATGTGAAAGGGAAAGATTTAATATGGGTCTGGGTAGGTGATTTTAACTTAAATCTATGTGATCGCGAAACATGCGGGTTCCAGGAATACGGGGAGGGGGAAACTGTGGGAAGGAGCCATTTTCAACATAATAAGAAAGGGGAAATAATAAATAGTATCATGGCCACTTTTGATCTTGGCTTTGCTAATAGGTTATGCTCCCCCAAGATGGAGTTTACCTCCACCTTTTTAGCAAGGGGGTTTCACTCTGTCATTGATTTTATCATTATGCCTAATAGGTTCGCTAGCCGGGTGGTTAAGTATGAGATCCCTACCATCGGACTGAGTGACCATTTACCATTAAAAATGCTTGTTAGTGCCCCAGGTAGTAAAAACACCTCCACTATTGAGTCCCTGGCATGGACGCAAGACCTTGTAGTAGCACGCCAAAATGGCCTCGCTCTGAAATGGAGCTCGGTAGATCCAATAAAAACTTTTAAGGAAATACTGGAAAACGCCTCATCTTCCATTATGGTATGCCTAGAGGAGAAGTCCTCAAATGGTGAAATCCTGGAGGCTTTTAGCCATATTACTACCATTATCCAGAGGGTGCTAACCAGGACCCGTCCCAGCAAAAGTAATAAAACGAAGGGCTGGTTTGACTCTCATTGCACCAAGGCGTATACGGCCCTTAAGTTAGCTTTAAATAACAAACCTAGGGATCACGAGGCAGTAAGGGTACATAGGAAGGCATATAATTTAGCTAGGCGCCAACGCAAGAAAATAATTAAAGAAAAAGCATGGCAGGATCTATTGAAGGCCGCACAGAGTAAAGATGCGAAACTTTTCTGGCAGGTAGTCAACACACGTTCCTTAATAACAAAGAGGTGGCCAGGATGGAAATAGCCATCGATGAAAAGTCCTGGATAGAATTTTTCTCCAATGTCTATAGAAGCACCCAAGAGGAACCGCTAATAGTGAGTGACTTTCTCCCAATCCCGATTGAGTTTACCCTTAAAGAGATACAAATGGTGATACACTCAACTCAGAATAACAAAGCCCCAGGACCAGATGGGATCCCTAGTGACCTTTATAAGATGAATATTGATCTATGGGCCCCACTCTGAACGCGTGTCTTAGGTGCTTGTTGTGCCGAAGGTTTTATCAAGACATGGTCGGAATCAGTGATAATTTCCATATACAAAAAGGGGGACAGGCAGAGCCCATCTAACTATAGACCTATATCTCTCCTAGGTTAATGAATGAAAATTGCAGGGAGAGTGGTCCTGAACAAAATACAAACGTGGGCTGAGGAACATGATATTTTAACTCCTGTACAATACGGGTTCCGGGAAGGGATGGGTACGGTGGAGCAGGTTTTAAACTTTGTAATGCTACAAGGGAAGTACACCAGGGCCAAAGACGGCTGCTTGTATGCAATATTTGTCGACCTTTCCTCTGCTTTTGATTGCGTAGTGCACTCAAAAGTATGGGAAACATTAGAGGAGATGAATGTCGACCCTGCTATAGTACTCTTTCTGAGACAATTATACTCAAGGGCAACTGCTAAAGTAAGGTATGGGCTAGGGAGGAATGCACGGGGTCTTTCCGCATAGAGAAGGGGGTGAGACAAGGCTGCGTGCTGGCCCCACTCCTTTTCTCATTATATACGAACAGTCTAGAGAAGGAATTGGCGGCCAGTAACATTGATTCACCGAGGTATGGTAATAGGCAGATTGTTTCACTTCTATATGCGGACGACGCGGTATTAATGGCCAGGATGAAGGTGGGCACACAAAAGGCATTATCTAAGTATGTAGAATTCATGGAAGCTAGAGGTCTTAGAGTTAACGCCAAGAAGTCTTTTGTGATGTGCTGTGGTAAAGGTGGTGCCAGGTGTAAACATCTAAAAGTGGCAGGCCTCCAAGTAGAACATACTAAAACATTCCCATATTTGGGGGTTGTAATTGAAGGATCAGGCGCTTGGGGCCCGGAGGTGAAGAATTGGACTCTAGCTTTCAAGCGATCGATTGCGGCCTTAATGAATTTCTCAAGCAAATTAGGTAAAAAACAGCCTGCAATTATGCTTAGTATCTATGTGGCAAAATGCAGAAGCATTGCTCTGTACGGTGCAGGGATTTGGGGGTACCAGGATGTAACATCACTGCAAATTGCAGAAAATAATTTTTTTAGATACCTCCTTGCCCTTCCTAAGGGCACATCTGTTTATAATTGCCACGCCGAACTAGGTATGGACCATTTAACCGACCTGATTAGAATCCAACCAATTTTGCTGTGGCGCAGAGTTTTGGCGACACAAGAACTTGGTCTAAACCAGGGTATAATCAGAGACGTCATGAGCCTTGATAATGTAATGCGCATTAAATGGCTTGAGTATGTCAGGAATGTCCTAACCGACCTACAAAGGTCAGAGTGGTATAGTAGTAACCCTAAGCTAATTGGGGAAATCCCCAAGAAAGTCTTGAAACAACTTTGTATGGAGCACTTTAGCCTGATAAGGTGTGTAAGGGAGGTCACCAAGAAAACAGTGACTGAACATTAACTGTCACTGACCACCCATAAAATACAACCTTATCTAAATCTTGTGACTTTGGGGTTTGAACGCTTTATCTTGACCAGATTTAGGTTTAACCTATTCCACCGCCTAGTGACATTCCCAGTTAAAAATGATTGGAACAGAACTCTTGCCTTATGTCCATGTGATAACATCTCATTCCAAACTACTTTCCATCTGGTTTTGTTTTGTAAACTGTATAAAAAAGAACGTTGTAGATGGATTAAGCAATATTTGAGATGTGGTGCATGGAGGCAATGTAGGCCAGCGTACTTGAATCTGCAGCAGTTGGGGAACCCTGTATGTATAACAATCATGACAGTGTTTTTAAAAAGTGTTTTAAGACTATGGAATTCATTTGAACAGTCAAATATTCGATAGATTCACTGCAATGATTTAATACTTTTCTTAATCTAATTGTTATTTATTATTGTTGTCTTGTATAGATGTATTTTTGTATGCACCCGCTTTTATGATTTTTAACATTGTAAAATCGAATAAAGCTTACTGAAACTGACAACACCGGACGCCTTAGTGTTGCATGGGGGGTGCTCACTCGGCCGGGTCCTCTTCGGAAAAGCCCTAGGAGCAACTTGGTAAGCTTTGGGTTCTGGAGCTACGCGCCCAGCCGCCCGGCCCAACCAGCACAGGACTATGGGATGGTCTGTAAGAGGGTCTGTGGTTCGCCTGTCTGATGATCTCAGGGCAGTCTTTGGACTGTCTCTTTTGTGAATTGTATGGTCTGGAATCTGGCGTGATCGATTCCCCGAACAGGAGTCGACGGGCTCTGTTCGATTCGGAAGACATGTCATTTTGTACTTTGGAAATCGTTGAGATGTATCAAGAACTGTGATGGAACTGCATTTATCGATCGAATATTATAAATTCTATGTACAAGTGGCAAATAAGACAGTATGATTTAGAAGTGAATGAGCGTAAAATGAGTGGACGCGTCCATGTGAATGGGTCTAGTTGAATGGTATGAGCTATTGAATTAGTAAAAATGCCGAGTTTTAGTAAGTTATGTTTTGGATGTTGCTGTCATCGAAGTGGCAGGCTAGAAGAGAGACAGACTGCTCCTCCGGAGGGCAGCCCCAGTTTTGATATGTATACAAAACACAGTATTTCTCCTATTTTGTTTAATACACTTTGGAATAAATATACTAAAGATAATTCGGATCTACAATGGCCTTTAACGGGGTCCTCTGATGAAAGAAAAATTAATTATTTACAAAATAAATTGTTTATGAAGAAGAGCCGTCAATGTTCGATTCCTTGAACCTATGGTTAAAGGAGGCGAAACGACTGCGCATAAGAGAAGAAAAATTGGGGAAAATTAAAGCAGGGCAAACCATTACCCAAAAAGCTGTAGCCTATGAAAAAGAAAAAGTAGAAAAAAATATTGAACAAACGGATAGACAATTTCGACTGCAAACAGATAAGACCTACGTGACTCGAACAGAGATAGAGGATGAAATAGAGGATTTATTAGAAGTAAGTATGGGTTAAATTTGCGGTCCACGAATTCGTCCAAAATCGAAATTCCGACCCGCAAAATTCGCGAATTCGTGCGAATTTGCGGATTTTTTTGGGGCGTGTTCGCAGGGTTTTTTGCTTATTTGCAGGACGCTTGCAGCGCACCGACCGCGAAGTTACCCATGCGGTCGTACATGGGCGCAGCCATCTTGTGCGCGTTGCGTATTTCCGTTTCCGGGCGCTATTGGCAATCTTGCGTTGTGTGCGGCACGCTATTACGAGTTTGTGTGTGTTTTTGCGTACTTGCGGGGGAAATATCGCGCAAACTTACCCACGCGGTCCTTAATGGGCGCAGCCATCTTGGTTTTCATTCATTGCTATGGTTCTGGGCATGCTTTTTCTATCCAGCTTCAATCTTTGCAATCCTTTGTTTGTTTGAAGTTTTTTTGGATCTTTTTTACTTATTATCTATCACTCTATTTTTCTAGATCGATATTTTGTGTTTTATTCTACTTTTGGTTACTTTAAAACTACTTTTTTTTTACCTCTTCTTTTATTTACTTTTTCCCTATTCTCTTTCCCATTTATTATTTCCATTCCTGTCCAGGACCATGGCAAAGGGAGCCAGGAAGGACAAGGGGAAGGGTCCCGCACCCCGTACCCGGCTCCCATGCGGGCGATTGAGGGTGGAGCAAGTCATAGCCCGGGAGATCTTTAGCGCGGAGGAGTTGGCCGCACTGATTTTTTATGTCCAGCGCCGCCTCCCCAAGACCATCTCGGCAGGCGGCAGGATCGCTGGCGGGTACGGGCTCCGGGAGCGTCGGCAGCTGTGGGGGAAGGTGTGCCGGGCCATGTATCTGCAGTCTCAGGTCCGGTGCACCTACATCCAAGCCACGCACCGGTGGTCCGATATCCTGGACCGTGAACACGACCTGCTCGACCTGCTAGGCGTCGAGATCCCTGGGCTTGGTGAGTAGGAGTAGCTATTTAATCACTACTCTGTTTTCGCCTACACTATGTTATCATATTGCAAATGCTTGTTTTTTCCATAGAGCAATAATGCTGCCGATTACATTGTAGGTAAATTATGTTTCAAAATCTTCTGTGATTGAATTGCAGGTGCACTGCTCGCCTGCTCAGTGGCGGTGCTACTATGCTTACTTGTTTTCGATTTTGTGGTCATTTCTTTGGCCTGAGTGATTATGTATGAGTGTACTTTACAGAACTGCGTAATGCTAGACACTAAGGGACAGATTTACAATTACTGGCGCATCTCTGCATATTAGCAGGGATGCGCCAGTAATTGTGTGCCAAGCCTCCACCACCCACCATGGGGCACAAACGACACAGATGCGTCCTGTATCTGTGCCGTAAAGGCGGCGCATTGCTGGAGTTGCGTCGCAAGCACGACGCAGCTCCAGCAATGCTCAGGGGTGCCCTTTCTCCCCAATGCTGCGTCAAGCCGTACGTCTGCTTCAAGCAGACGCAGGGTTTTGATGCAGCATTGGCCTAAAAGTGACTGAGTGAAATCTTGTAGATTTCACTCAGCCACTTTTAGGAGGCGTTCCTGCGCAGGAACGCCCTCCTTTGCGCCGGAACGCCCCCTGATGGCGAATACCACGTGATGCATCTCCCAGATGCGTCATGTTGTTAATATACCCCGCACCATGGCGCCTCCTTTGCGCTACCGCTGTGTCACAAAAGTCACGCAACGACGGAGCAAAAGAGCCGCAAGGGGCTTGTAAATCTGCCCCTAAAGACTCAAGTCCAGTCATTCCTTTGTGCTCCTGCCACTAAGAAGAGATAGTGGTGGTGGATTGATAGTTTGAGTATATTATGACTGGTTATTTAGTAGGAAACTTTTTAGTGTTCAACTTCTCACTGGTCTGCAATCACGATGGACTGTGTCTGTCACTTCGCATGCTGCGGAGTGCTGCCTGCCAGTCCTAGTGGAACCTTTTTGTAGTTGGTTTAGTGAGTTACATAACTTGCCAAGTAGACGGTCCGCGAATCCAGCAATTCTAATATCCTAGTAGACCACATCAGATAGGTCAATAAATTTAGTGCAATTGTTGTCTATTTCCCCAAAATAATTTGTTATTGTTTTTTTGAAATGTTTGATTTGGTTGACCACAATCATCCATGTTTGTGTCTTTCTTTCATGTTGTACATCAGCAACCCCCAGGGGCAAGGGGACACAGGAGGAGGTACTTGTGAAGTTTACTCACGCAAGAGCAAGGACCCCCATTGCGGACCTGCACTTCCATTTATTCGAATCCGGGACAAGGGCATCGTTCCTGCTGATCCTCCCGTTAATTGTCTTGTCTCCACCGCTTGCAATTTCCTTCATTCAGCATATCGTGCTGAACCTGAATCCATTACACCTCAATCCCCTTGTGGGTTTTACTGAAATTGTGATTTCTTTAGGCAATCATTTTCTGTCCTGAGGATGAACCAGTATTATGTATGGTTCGAAACGTCGTCGACCTAAATGCACTAAATGCATAGTTGATATAAATTGTTCATGCATATGTGTATACTGTGGATTATCTGTTTATGATTTATGATACTCAGATTTCTCCTCTGTTTGTGTCCCTCCAGTGTGTTAGTCGGACATCGGCTGGTGTCCAACGTCCATCACACTCTGTGTCTTATTTTTTTTGTGATTATTATTTTTATCAAGATATTAAACTGTCCGGCTGGACATTTCATAACTATGTAGTTCTATTTAGTCTATATTTATTCTCTCAATATTCTTTCCCTTGTCTAAGGACCATTGTTCTTAAATAACAGGAGGAGGTAGCGGCACAGGCGGAAAAGGGACAAGATCAGGAAGGCCAGGATCGGTCCGGCGAGGGCTCCTCTGCTGGCCCCAGTAAGTTTTCCTGTTAATATTAATAATTATACTTCCCTATCTTTTACAGCACCTATTTTTTCCTAACGTTCCTCATTCGATTTTTTCTAAATCGTCTTTGATCTTCTTGTAGACTGTTTCTAAATTCTTATCCTGCCTCTACTATGACTCTCTGTGGTACTACTAGATTATTATTAGTCTGTCTGTGTAGCTAACTAAGCTTGCACAGTTGGCAAAAGGTGTTAAACAAAACTCCAATTCTATTAATCAATAGCTTTATGCACTGAGTGCAGTCCTCTGGGTTGTCCATAATGTCTTTGGAAGTCTTCTAAATGTTTATGCTTTGACAATTCCCAACAATAAAATGTCAATGGCCACCAAGAAAGAATAAGATACTAGTTTACTTTTTGATTGGATAGGAGGACAATCCATACTACTACTGTTGCAGGGACTATTCTGCACAAACAGAACTATGGACACGAAATAGTGCATTGTTTATCAATTATAATAGGCGCAGTTAGACTTTCAACATACCTCCGTCATAACAGAATTTAAACCCCCAATCTCCTTACTGACTAGCTAGTGTGCCAGAGTCAGTTAGCTCCCGAATTCATCGATGATTGATCCCCAATGATTATACAACTCAGGACATAAGACAACGGAGTCAGAGTCTCGACCTCTCAGAGACACGCACTCATGCTTGCAAATTGCAAACCCTTTCGCTCACTCACTCATGAACAAAAACCACAGAGTCTATGTAAGTTTTAAAGCTTTATTAAAAGTAAAAACATTTATTAAAATCAAGTTCAGCATACAACATAAACGGTGGACTGAAAATTGAAAAGTGCTTAGTGATTTCACACATTAATTGTGGGCGATCCTTCACCAGGTTGGAACTTCAAGTCTTCTTTGTAGTGCTGAATCGTTGCTGACTCCGTCCAAGTGATGATGATCTGATCTTGCTCTTGTTCTTAGAAGGGAAGCTTCTGTCTGTTATGAGAAAAATGGTGCGTGTTAAAAAGCAAGCATTCATCAGTTGTGCCAAAAAGTGTAGCAAGACATGTTACGGCTAAGCATAACTAAAAAACACCCTTCCCTGAAAAAAGGGCAATTTGTGGTTTAGACTAGAGAGTCACAAATTATTAAATTTGATTGTGTAGTAGTAGTAACATTTTTTCATTCCTAGACAAAATACTAGGGAGTGGTGTATATGACATCTAAGAATCTGAAATGTATTTTCTAGTCGGAACATCGGCACAGCCATCCACCGGTGCCGGGGCCAGTGTGGAGGTGGGCACTCCTGGGGTGGAGGCGGTGCAACAGCCAGCGGGAACTGCTGTGGGGGATGCCGCGGGAGTGGCGGGCAGTGGTAAGCTATTATATTCCTTACTTATTGAGATTGCAGACTGCAGAGTGTGCGCTCTGCACGGGTGTATATGTTGTGCAGTACAAGTATACTTAACTGTTAAGAAGACTTACAAATTTAGAACTAAGTTTTCATCAACCAGGCAGTAGCCTCCTCTAAATTGACTTCAACTCAACTGTGAAAGTTTTATTGAGCAGCCAAGGAAGATCAGAGATGAACTTGATGGATGGGATGAACGAAAAGGGAAAGAAGGGTGTAAGTAAGTGTGGAAGGACGAGCGAGTTAAAAAGTAATGATGACTGGCAGAGAATGATACGTGTTTTTGAATGCTGCCCGAGGTGGCTGGGAATATGATACATGGCCGGTTGAAGGATGAAGCAAGGATGGGTGGAAGGAGAAAGGGAAGAGGACTGCCTGGGTGGGTGAAAAAGAAACTGTATGTGTGCGCAATATATCCTTTGCTTCAAATTCAAATGCAAGTCAAGCACGGATGCATGGCTTGCGGTTTCCAAAATAAAATGAAAATGTTGTTTTTCCGTGAGAAAAACTAAGGTTTGTCCAGTTGAGGAATTAAGAAGAATGACTGACATTTACTTTGAATGGATGGATGCCTGGATCATGGTACTATCTGACTCATAGATAGCACATGTGTATGTAGACAGAGTAGACGGTCACTGGAGGAAGTAAGTGTTACTTTGAAGAGCATGTAACACCACACCCGCACATCCGTTCCAGTGTAGCAAAGGCAAGGAAAAGAATTTGTAATTTTTCCCAATACTCCATGAATAGTAGCAGTAGATTGTATTGCAAGCACAGCATATATCCGGCGATTACAGGGGCCACTCACTACCTCTGTTAATAATTTTAGTACAACTATGTCATTCATGTGTGGCCTATCAGTGTTCACGAAAATAAAAAACAAAGCACCTAAAGTCATCCCATATGTAAGCAAATATCCTGTGAAGGGATAGATAATCATATTATTTATCTTCTTCATTTTCCTTTTCTAGTAGTCATTGGCACTGTAGGGTGAAAGTCAAATTAATTAAGCAGTAGCCCTTGTAACAGAGTATTCTCAGTGCCACCCGTAATAGAAAGGTAAGAGCTCCACCACCTGCATGTACTGGACTGGTACAGTAACGCAAGTCTGTGTCATCATGGCTTGCGTCTGTTTTTCTCGGTTGCAAGTTGACTGCGCTGGCATTATGCCGGCTTCTAGAAGTTTGCGTACCAATTTCGCTAAACAAGAGAAGAAAAATAATAAGACTGGTGTACTGTCATAATCGACTCTAATGTAGTGAGTCCATATAGTGCTCATAGAATTGATTCCTGAAACTCCCACTAATCTTAGAGCAGAGGCTGACGAAGTGGGAGGTTAGCTAGATACAGGCCACAAATGTTATGTACTGAGCTTGCAAGTTGCTACTTCTACTGTGACACAATTTTCTGCTGAATTATTTTGTGTTAATCTTGAAGAGCATTGGTTACAGTATGTCTTTCTTTCTTCATATAGATGCTCCTTCCAAACTGACACGGAAGGAGCTGGCTAGACGGCCCTGCAAAGGAAGCTGGAGGCAATTGTCGACGAATATCGGCAGTTGGTGGCCCAGGAGGAGGAGGACACGCAGTCGCAGTCCACCACAACATCCACAGCGACAGCTGCATCCTCCTCCGCGCTCCCTGGGTCAGCCAGTCAGCGCAAGCCTGCAGTGGTACGGAGCCATGGTACCGCAGCAACCCGCCACGGCCAAGCAGCCAAAAAATCAGCTGACCCCCACAGCAGGTGCAAGGCCCGCATCCACCACCTAACCCTCAGGGTGTCCAACCTTGAGCAGGAGATGGAGAGAATGAAGAGCCTGCTCAAGAAGAACCTCCACGGGGAGCAACGGGCCCACCTGGCCAAAGAACACCGCCGGCGGCAGTAGAGGAGGAAAGATTGCCCCTTGCCCCTTTTTTAAAGACTTTTGGGGGGGTGGGAATTGGTAGTTGGGTTTTTTCTTGGACTCTGGGGACTTTTTCACAGACATTCTTTGGGGTTAGGGAGCGGGGTGGGTCGGGTCTGGCGGGATAGTTTATATTTGTTATGGATTTTAATAATTATTTTCTTAAACATTGCATACATGTTTTTACTGTTTTGCGGGGGAGGCGGGGGGGGGGTTTAACTGTTTGTTTGTTTTCCTGAAACTTAACTGGCTGCTTGATTCAAATTGTCTAAGTAATCGCCCAAATGTTTACAAAAGTAAGTGCCACTCACAGAGTTAGTGTATTCAATTGTCCTACTACTTTAGTAGTACTACCGTCAGTCTCTCTTCTCTCCTCCTACTCCATTATTCTTCCTCCCCCCCCAAACATTTATCTTACCTGTGATTCGTGTTTGAGAATAGGCCTAGGGCTAGGCACAGGGCTGGCCGCATGGCAATTGGCGATGAAGTTTGGCAATCCTGGGCGGATGAAATGGTATAGTTGTGGTGGTAGTGGTGGTACACAGTGGCAGTAGCAGCATATGAAAAAATAGAAAATGAAACCTTGAGTGGCCTGAGCGGATCATTACAACAGTACGATAGATAGCATAGTACACAAGAACAGTGCCATAATTTAGCCTAACAAATGCTAAAGTTTCCAAAGTATACTAGTTGCATGGAGTTTGGCTTTGGCTACTGCAAGAAATAGTACTGAAGGTGAAGGGCACAGCAGCGTAAATATTCGCCACGTGTAGGAGGAGGATGTTTTCTGTTGCTTTGACCTTATCCTCCCCAGCAAGTGTGTGGAATTATTGTTGTAATTTACTCACACCTCAATGAAAACCACACAGCCCGGGGGAAGAGGGTTAGGGTTTGAAACTTGGATGGGAACGGGGTTTGTGGGGAAAGTTTTGTGGAGAGAGGAAAAAAAAGCACAGCATGGACAAACAGCAAATGAAGATAAACAAATCTTTGGATACGAAGCTATCCATAAATCTTTTTATGGACATAAAGGAAGTGCATGCACTACTGCATGCATGAAGTTGTTTGCTAAATGGATAGGTTACTGTAAAGTAGGTAGTACTTTCTATAATGTACTAACTATGAAAAAACAATGTGACAGTACAGGGCTGCAGTAATTACGCAATTTCACTTGCCTATCTGCCCTCAGAGACCACTTAGTACATTAAATTAGTTTAAAAAATAGCAAAGAAAAACGTATACAATGGCTGGAGGGATGAATTGAAGCAGAGAGCCAACAAATGCACAGAGTCACACTCACAGAAGTTCACAGCAATAACATTATTTAAAAGATAAGTAGAAATGAAGATGGATACTGTAACTGTATGTTGTTGTAGTTGTCCTGTTGAATTTGGGAAGTTGCATCCATCCAGCCATTGCTCTTTTTCACGGTACTCCTCCATTCCATCTGACGCTCCGCCAATCAATGTTGGGGACCAGAAGACACCTTGTCCTCTGCCTGCCTGGTGGATGCTAAATTGCGGGTCGCTAACCCTGAGGTCATCCTTTTTGCCATTGCACAGGGTAAAAGCCGGCCTGTAATTGTTGATGGAAAAACAGGAAGTGATATTAAAACACCACAGAGAAAAAAATATAAGGTACGCTGTGTAGTGCAAAAATAACAGTTTCAGAGTCGACAGTATTACAAAACATACAAGCATCATTTCGAAAGTGCGTACTCTGAGTCTCCTTTTCAAGGATAAATTAGTGTGGGCGAAATATGCGGATCTTTCCCCTCAAGCTAGGTGTAAAGTGTAAACTGCAATTTTAGAGCCCTAACCCTAACACTAACCCTAGGCCCTAACGCCCCCTTTTTCATCATGGATTTTCTCCAAACCACTTGCGCCCGATATTAGACCTTCCCAGCAATGCCCCCAGAGCCGTCAACCCACCCGCAAAAAAGTAGAACACCCCCAAACAGGCCAAAAGCAAAAATGGAAAATGTGACACAGAACATTTCAGGCCTACTTCCAAAATCAATTCAAACGCGCTCTGCAGCTAGGCCCTAACTCCCCTTTCCCACCATGGATTTTCTTCACACCACTTGCAATCAAAATTAGACTCTGCCAGCAGTGCTCCCATACCCCCAAAACCTAGAAGCCCCCCAAACAGCCCCCAAAAACAGGCAAATGAGCAAAAACTGAAAAACTTTTCCACCATGGATTTTATTCAAAACACTTGCGCCCAATATTAGGCCTTCCCAGCAATGCCCCCAGACCCGTCAACCCACCCGCAAAAAAGTAGAACACCCCCAAACAGGTAAAAAGCAAAAATGCAAACACTCACACTTTGAAAATTTAGAGCCTACCTTCAATTCAGTCCAAACGCGCTCTGCAGCTAGGCCCTAACTCCTCTTTTCCACCATGGATTTTCTTAAAAACAAATGCAACAAAAATTAGACTGTGCCAGCAGTGCCCCCAGACCCCAAACCCCACCCCCAAAAACCTAGAAGCCCCCCAAACAGCCCCCCAAAAATAGGCAAGTGAGTAAACACGGAAACACCCCCAAACAGGCCAAAAATGCAAAAACTCACACTTAGAAAATGTTCGGCCTGCCAGTCAACATCGGTCCAAGCGCGCTCTCCAAGTAGGCCCTAACTCCCCTTTCCCACCATGGATTTTCTTCAAACCACTTGAAACCAAAATTAGGCATGCCCAGCATGGCTTCAAGACCCCCCAACCCCCCTCAAACACCAGGAACCCCCCAAACAGCCCCCCGAAAACACCAAAGTGAGCGAAAATTGAAAAAATAATTCACCATGGATTTTGTCCAAACCACTTGATTCCGATATTAGACCTTCCCAGCATTGCCCCCAGACCCCTGAACCCACCCGCAAAAAATTAGAACACCCCCAAACAGACAAAAAGCAAAAATGGAAAATGTGACACAGAACATTTCAGGCCTACTTCCAAAATCAATTCAAACGCGCTCTGCAGCTAGGCCCTAACTCCCCTTTCCCACCATGGATTTTCTTCACACCACTTGCAACCAAAATTAGGCATGCCCAGCAGTGCTCCAAGACCCCCCAACCCCCCCTTCCTAAACACCAGGAACCCGCCCAAACAGCCCCCCGAAAACACCAAAGTGAGCGAAAATTGAAAAAATAATTCACCATGGATTTTGTCCAAACCACTTGATTCCGATATTAGACCTTCTGAGCGTTGCCCCAGGCCCCTGAACCCACCCGCAAAAAAGTAGAACACCCCCAAACAGGCAAAAAGCAAAAATGGAAAATGGAACACAGAACATTTCAGGCCTACTTACAAAATCAATTCAAACGCGCTCTGCAGCTAGGCCCTAACTCCCCTTTCCCACCATGGATTTTCTTCACACCACTTGCAACCAAAATTAGGCATGCCCAGCAGTGCTCCAAGACCCACCAACCCCCCCTAAACACCAGGAACCCGCCCAAACAGCCCCCCGAAAACACCAAAGTGAGCAAAAATTGAAAAAATAATTCACCATGGATTTTGTCCAAACCACTTGATTCCGATATTAGACCTTCCGAGCATTGCCCCCAGGCCCCTGAACCCACCCGCAAAAAAGTACAAAAAGCAAAAATGCAAAATGTGACAGAACATTTCAGGCCTACTTCCAAAATCAATCCAAGCGCGCTCTGCAGCTAGGCCCTAACCCCCCTTTTCCACCATGGATTTTCTTTAAACCACTTGCAATCAAAATTAGACTGTCCCAGCAATGCTCCCAGACCACAAAAAACCCACCCCCACAAATCTAGAACACCACCAAACAGCCCCCTAAAAACACGCAATACTGCTAGGCCTCAGTTTAAATTGTGCCAAAATTAGACCTTCCCAACAGTGCTCCAAGACCCCCCGACCCACCCCAACCCACAAATCTAGAACACGCCCAAACAGCCCCACAAAAACATGCAATACTGGTATATTCAAAACATGGCAAATTGCGCTGTTCACCAAAAATTGCTGTTCAACTTTTCAGCACTTCCACTACTTCGATCCTCTTGAAACTTACCTGGACACTTGTTCCAGTGATTCCCAAGAATCTCAGTAAGGCAGAACAAAATCGAACCACTGCGCTCTTTGAAGAAGAAGAAGAAGAAGAAGAAGGTCTACGACTAGTTTTCACTTAGTTTTCACCCAAACACACACGCCCGCAAAACACCAAATAAGGCCAAAATTCTGCCAATTCTGGACTAAAAGAACGCCAAACCCCTCTAAAACCTTCCCAACATCATTATGAAGGAGCCTGCATCGGACCCTGAGCCCTAGACTCAGCGGGAACCCTACCAACTTAAACCCAAAAACCCTAGTAAATCGCACTGAACCCTAAACCCTAGATATGCTTTGTCTGTTGGTGTCTAAGAGCCTAGGTATGCTACATTAGGATGCTTCACTCAGTGGTGCCTGCCTTGACCGTCTGCATGGCCCTGCAGCAAGCATGGGCCAAAAATCCGTTCCACCCAAGAATTTGCGATTTTTCGGTAATTTCGCGAGATTCGTGAAAAACCGGAAAAAAGCAAATTTCGCAAACATAACGGATGTTTGGCCCAAGCTTGAGACAGGGCCATGCAGACGCTCAAGGCAGGCACCACTGAGTGAAGCAACCTGATGTAGCATACCTAGGCTCTTTGTCAGACAGACAAAGCGTATCTAATTGTATGCAGCAAGCCACATAGCACCAATTTTACATGAAATGCTGTCTGGAGTGGACTCTGCCTGGCATAACAACAACAGTACACTGCCTCGCCCTCGACCACTACATACCACGAATAGACAGAGATGTAGTTCTGCTGTAGTAGTTGTTGTAGACTGGTTTACCTGTTTGCCACTCACTAATTGGCCATAGTTCTTTCGTAAACCGGCGCTGATGATCCATCCATCCCAGTGAGTGACTGTAAAGAAAAAAGATATATTACTTAATCAATTATCATGGTATATTGGCAAGTGAGTCCACTCCAAGGACATTTTGCATATTGTAAAATGCAACATAGTGGCCCCTGAATTTGAAGTACAATTTGAATTAAACAAGGTAAAAAAAACAGAGTAGTTGACATGAGTTACAATTACTGTGTAAAAAGATTAAATAATAACTAAGACAAGACATATGATTCATTTCATGCACAAAAAACAAACAGCAAATGGTTTCATCAGAGCCAGACAGCCATAGCTGTCCACTGCATGCCATCTTCTCAATTATTCATTACCTGTTCTACTGTTTGTCCGCATCTTCTTCGGAAAGTGAGGGCCCACAGGGCAGCCTCTCCTGCCAATTTCAGAAGTAACTCTCTCAGCAATCAGCAAGCATGTAGTCAGTAATTTCTGTCCCACTTGAGGGGACTCATCTATGAATACAAAGTTTCTTTATTTATTTCTTCGCAATCCATCTGCCTTGAGGGGAAATGGATAGGTGGATTTTGGAGGAGGAGGATAGAGGAGCATGATTGAGTTGTGAACTTGTGAACTTCAGGAATGCAGACTGCAGCACCTTCAAATCAATAAGGAAAATAAGATGAAGACAGTGCTGCTGATGGACTTGTTGTGAGAGTTTTGCTGTGGTAAAAGTGGCAAAACAAAGAAAAACACACAGGAATAAAAGTGAATAAGGACAAAAAAAGGAAGTCATTTTCAGGCCTGGGTGTCAGGGAAGTAGAGCTCGTCCTCAAACTCTATGAATTGAGACGGGAGTAGGTCAGCTAACAGAGAAGAACTTCTGTCACCTAAGTTGGCGTCCTCTTCTTCCTGCGTGCATTCACGTATTTTGTAATCTGGTGGTATGAAGTGCTGATTCATCTTGATCAGTGTTAACATCTCCACATTTTTGGGCGAGAGGCGGGTCCTTTTTGAAGTTACAATGGCACCAGCAGCACTGAAAACACGTTCAGAAGACACGCTTGCGAGTGGGCAAGACAAATAAATTAGAGCCAGGTTGGTGATCAGTGGCCATAGAGGCCTTTTCCTATACCAATACAGCAATGGGTTCTGATGTATAAAGACCTCTGTTAGGTCATCCAGATAGGCCTGCACCATTGACTCAAGGTTCTCCACGGTTGCTCCACTTTGCGTACCATCTGTGGCCTTTGCAGCACTGGAACTAGCAAACCCGTGATGAGTTAGCCAATCCGCTTCCAACAATTTTATGGCTGGGCCTGGTGCAGGTGAGGATGATGATACGGTTGCTGCTGGTGTCGTTAACGGCTGTGAGGGAAAGTGACTCCCTTCGCCCACAGATTCAGAAGTGGAACTTGACGGTGGATGACCTGCTGATTCAGTTGGACTTCTGCCGGCTCCTTGAATTTTCTGCTGATCTTTTTCGAACTGAGTGGCTGACACAGCTAGCCAATGTTTGTACTTTGAAACATCTGCTTCATCAAAAGGAATGAATGCTTTGCTGGCCACTGCCTTTTTGTTCCGTGGATCCAGAATAGTGGCACAAATGTAATGTTGTTCTGTATGTATGTTTTTAAGTCTTTCATTGTCAACTAGGCGGCTTAATAACCTCTCCGCCAACTGATATGAGTCTTGCTTTTCAGCATCATCTCTGAATGTTGAAGACACCGCCTTCAGTTGGTGCTCTAGCATGAGCAACAATGGGATAGCTTTGCACAAAGAACAATCCTCCCTGCTGACTTCACGCTTGAAGACCTCAAAAGGACGAAGCATGTCTGTCAGGCTTGCAACTAGCTTCCATTCCTCCAACTCTAGCCTCATGTCTTTCATAGTAGAACCCCTTCGAAAGACATACTCATTGATTACCATGCACTACTCAGACAGACGCTCAAGCATGTAAAAGGTTAAGTTCCAACGTGTTGCCACCTCCTGGATGAGTCCTTTGACTGGCAGTCTATGTTCTTGTTGAATGCTCCTCAGCTGCTTCCTGGTCTTAAAAGAATGGCTGAAATGTGTGCAGATTCTACCGCAGGTGGTCAGTAACTTGCTGACTGTGTTTTAATTTTTCAAGAAATCTTGCACCACAATGTTAATACTGTGCGCCAAACACGGCACTCTGAAGTAGTTCCCACCTTTCATGGCCTTAACTATATTACTGCCATTGTGCTGCCCAGTCCTGCCCAGCCATTGCAAACTGCAATGTCCCGGGTTGGGCACCCCAGTACATTGCTAGAGCTGGTCCTGGGGGTGGTGGTCCCCTGGGCCAAGGTCCTCAGGACACAAGAGGACATCATCGCCCCACCAGCAGTGCATCAAGAGGCCTCTAGGGCCACTTCTGACCTTGGAGACCCTATCCCCGGGGGCTGGCCTCACTGTTGGAGACCGTGGGGTGAGCCCCAATCTCCCCACAGTCCTACCAGCTCCCCACATGTTGCGGGAGCCGCCATTGCTTTTGCACAAGAGGAGCTTCTGTTTTTGGAAGCGATGGGCACCCTGGGAAATTGCATGAGCCGGCCCTGGGGGGTGACAGGGTCATCAACGGCTCCGGAGGGGGGGGCACGTGGCCTCCCTCCCTACATTTCAAAGCCGCAGGGAGGTGGTGGTCTCTGGTGCTTTGGGGACCCTCCATTTGCCTCACAGAGCCTCTTACCTCCAACTGCTAAGCACGCTGACCTGACGGGGCCCCTCACACAACCAGGGTGGAAGCTGGAATACTGCCAAGATGAGAGAAGCCTGAGCCTAGATCTGCCTGACCTCCCTGCCTGACCTTAAGACGGCCACCTGCTCCTTTACATTCCATGCTTTTGAGACTCCCTGAGGCCACATAGCAAACCATAAGCTCCTGCGGGACACTGTTGAGAGGCATTGAGGCACGAAAGGAGAGAGCTTACGAGAGCTGTAAAGAGCGACCTGATCCTGTGACCTGCCCCTATGCCGCCCAAGAAAACGCAACTCAACATGGTCTCGAGTTACTTTGGCAACTCCGGTACGGGTAACGGGCCGGACCTGTGGCACACCCCAGTAGAGGGGGCTATGCGCTGGTCTGTGATGATAGCCTGTCCACGAAAAGGGACTTCAAAAGAGAGCTACAGAGCGACATTAAAGCTGACATCAATACTTCATTCGACACCTTCATGTCTGACATGGCCTCAAAAATTTGCGATCTGCACAATGACGTGGATTCCATGGGGACCCGCAACCTCCACATGGAGACAAAATGTCAAACTCTCAAGGACGGCCTCCAACCACTTGAAGACGGCACCAAAGCCCTCACAGCGCAACTGAACTCCGCGCTCCTCAAATGCGAGGACCTAGAGAACCGTTCCCGATGGGAGAACATTAGGGTGTGGGGTCTGGAGGAAGGACGAGAGGGAGCTGACCTGGAGCAGTATATCGTAGGTCTCTTCACAACCATTATAGGTTAAGATGGCCCGTCGATTCAGTTGGAACGTAATCACAGAGTAGGCAGGGCCCTATAAGGGAAACTTCAACGACCCCGAGATGTTTTAGCCAAGATTGCCTCCTTCAAAACAAAAAGAACTGGTGCTCCGCGGGGCACAGGGGGAGTACCAATTGATTAGCAAGGAGGATCATGCACGTTGTTCCAGGATGTTGCTCAGGCCATATTGATGCGCCAGCAACAATTTTGCCTAGTTACCACCGCTCTGCAGAACAAGCAAATCAAATATAGATGGACATATCCCTTTGGACTCACTTTTACTTTCAACAACAAACAGTATCACTTCACTGAGGTGGAGTATGCCGCGATCCTTCTTGGGCTCCCCAACACAGCACCCCGGGATAGTCCGTCCCCATCGGGAGACGCCAGGAGACGGACGAGACACAGGGAGGCTGTTGGAGGATGGCAGAAGGTACCGGCGACTAGCAAACAGACTCCATGACCACCCTCTGTAATTTGACCCAGCCCGCCACCGGGGGCTCCACGGCCTCACAAGAAGAAAGAACTCTTACATTTCATCCGTGAGAGAACCACTGCAGGGATCACGCCAGACTGTGCGATGGACTAACGGCGACCCTTCAAACTTGCTCTAGTTTAAAGGTTTCTGCCATGATATATTCTGCGGACTGCTTGGCGCAAGATTGGTCCTGCCCCTAAGGACACCCAAAAACGCAGACCTTGAAGTTTGCAAAGACCGTTATACATTTTCTCTCATGTACTGATTTTGTTTTTTTTCTTTTAGGTGCGCTACCCAGGGAAGGACTCATTAGGGTCGGGAGGGGAATGATGGGGGTGAGGAGAGATATTTACATCAGTTGGACTGGCTTCCATAGGGAGGATGGGGGTTAAGATTTTATCTTGGAATGTTAGGGGCCTCAACTCCCCTAACAAAAGACACAGGTTTTGGAAATACATCGGAGATCAGGGACCGTTAGTTGTGGCAATTCAGGAATCCCATATAAAGCGGGAAGAGGAAAGTAGACTTAAGCACAAACGCTATCCCCAGATTTATCAAGCCACCAATAGCAAAAAGTAGAATGGGGTCGCCCTAATATTTCATTCCTCTGATACCTTTGTCCACAAGGCCACACAGAAGGACAAGAAGGGTAGAGTTATCATGGTCAAAGGGTCACTGATGGGCACACAATTCACAATTGCCTCTATTTATGGGCCTAACCTTGGACAAACTGACTGTCTCTCCTCCGTCTTGGATTCCTTACTGGGCTTGCAATGGGGGACCTCATCATCATGGGGGACTTTAACCTTGTCTGGGATCCCCTTCTCGATTCTACCCACACACACAGATCTGGAGGGGGTACTTTCCCCACACCACTTAAACAGACAATGCAACAACTGGGGCTAATAGACATCTCGCGCCACCTTAACCCGACTAAGAAAGACTTTTCCTTCTTTTCTCATGTTCACAAATCATATTCCCGCACTGACCCCATTTTTATCAGCCAATCGCTCACTCATGCAGTCTCGTCCTCTCTCATTTTACCTATAGTTATCTCTGACCTTGACCCTCTGACCTGTCTTTTAAACTGGCAAGCCCCACATTCTAAACTCATGAGATGGTACTTCCCAGAGTTTTATGTAGAGATCGTCTTCACCACAATGACATTCGCAGGACTTTTTCCTACTTAATGACCTGACCGATACATCTCTAGCGAATAATTGGGACGCACTTAAAGTGCACTTTAGGAGTCGCTGTGTTTCCCTTGCCTCCTCCCTCAAGAGACTGCAAACTCAAGAACAGATAGAACTAGAGCAGGTGTTGGTAGTAGCAGAGGGGCAACATATGACCGCTCCCTCAGCCCCCTCGCTGAGGAAAGTTACAGCCATCAAAGGGAAACTTAACGCAATATATACAAATAGGGTGGAGAAAACAATCCTGAGACTCCAGGCCAGATGGTACGAAGGGAAAGATAAGGTGGGCACCCTACTAGCCAAGCAACTGCGAGCCAAACAAGAGGAAGAATACGTGAAACAAATTTTAGACGACTATGGCACGACCCATTCCAACGAGGAAGCGAAAGCACTGGCCTTTCATGACTTTTATAAAAAATTGTGTTGAGCCGACACCTATAGAGAATCCAGGCAATCACAATACTTCGTGCCACTTGGCCTACCCCAGCTCCCTGACTCCGCCAATGAGGGAGTATCACCCAGGTAGCAATCGACTCCTTGAAATGCCACAAAGCACCAGGGCCTGACTGCTTTACCACTCAATTCTTTCGTACCTTTGCAAAAAACTTGGGCCCTCACCTAACCACCCTCTTCAATGACATTGCAACCCGGCAGGCAGTAACACCATCCATGGGTGAAGCCCTAATTTCTACTGTCCCGAAACCCGGGAAAGACCCCCAGCAATGTTCATCATATCGCCCCTTTGCCCTGGTTAACTTAGATGTCAAACTATACTCCAAAATTTTAGCTACCCGACTTGAGAAATACCTTCCTGACCTTATTCATCCCGACCAGTCTGGGTTTATCAATCGGCAACAAACGTATGACAATCTTCAACGCATTTTTCACCTCATTGATAAGTCCCAAAAGAAGCGGATTTCTGCTGCACTACTATTGCTCGATGCAGAGGAAACTTTTGATCGCTTTTATTGGAACTTCCTGGAGCTTTCTCTGCGCCGATTCGGTTTCTGTGGCTCCTTCATTGGAATGATTCGTGCCAACTTTAGTGCCCCTAGGTCTCGTGTGGTGATCAATGGAATAGCTTTGAACTTTTTTAACCTGGCGAGAGGGACCAGATGAGGGGGCCCACTATCCCCACTCCTCTTCGCCCTAAGCATCGAACCCTTACCAGCCCAGGTCCGTGCTAATCAGCCAATTACTGCGATCCGCTTTGGGACGGATGATCACAAGATAGCTTTATTTGCGGACAACATCCTCTTAACAGTTACTAACCCATCCGCTTCCCTTCCTTCCATTAGTCAGGAACTAGAACAATTTGAAGCGGTGTCCGGGTTCAAAGTTAATCTATCTAAATCATTCATCCTTAATGTTACCCTGCCCCAAAACACACAAAAGAGCCTGGAGGAAATATCCTCCTTTCAGTGGGCGCGCAGGGCCATTACATATCTGGGGATCCAAATTACTCCCAAACTCACTGATCTCTACAAGGCCAACTTCCCACCCCTTTTAAAACAACTAAGAGCTGACTTTAAAAAATGGGGCACAGGCTATATATCATGGATTGGCAGAATCAACGCAGTTAAAATGAACATACTGCCACGCCTCCTCTACCTTTTCCCATCCAACTTGACAAGGCACTCTTCCCTGTATTACAAACCATATTGATCAAATGTATTTGGCAAGGAGAGCGTGCACGACTCTCCTATCATTTCTTATCAAGACCATGCTTAAAGGGAGGCCTAGCCCTACCAGACTTCCTTACCAACTATAGGCGGCCGAACTAAGGGAACTAAGCGAATGGTCACTGTGAGCATCTGCTTAGCAATGGATCCATATTGACAGACAGGATCCGGGTGAAGGATTTGGGATTTGCTGTGGCGCCACAAAGCAGACAGGCCTCTCAATGCCTACCTAAGTGTACCTACCTCCACCACCCTTCAAATATGGGACGCAGTCACTAAAACTTTGCCGCTGACAACATTCCCATCCCCCATACCCCCATACACTTCTCCCACCAGCTCTCCAAAAGGGGCCTTTTGACTTATGGTACAGAGGGGAATGCCTCATGATCTCGGACCTCTTTCAGGGCATTAAGATACGTTCCTTCCATGACTGCATGAACCACTTCCATCTTCCACCCACTGAACGATTCCATTACACTCAACTAATTCACTGGATTCAACAACCACAGATTCGTCAAGCTGCCACTAGAGAATACCTTCCAATAGAGAAATTTGTGCAGACGGGTACCACGGGCAAAGGATGTATTTCCTTTCTGTATATTCTCCTACTTGCATTGTCACCACACCGCACCCAATGCCATAGGGGGTTTTGGGGAGAGATGCTCCAGAGACCGCCCTCAAATAAACAATGGGAAGCCCTGTACAGAGATATCGCAAAATTTAATAGATCCATGCATCTCAGGGAAGCCTACTACAAGACACTCTATGATTGTTATCTGCACCTCCATAAACTGCACACTATTTTTCCAGGCACCTCTGACCGCTGTTGGCGGGGTGTGGTTTGCTGAGAGATTTTAAACACATCTGGTGGGATTGCCTGGTCATTTAAACCTTTTAGAAGGAAATACTTTCCCAAATTAAAATTATAGTAGGCTATCCTGTGGGGGACAACATAGAACAAGGGCTGCTGGGTCTCCGCAATCCCCTGCTCAAATATCAAACACATGCGGATAAATCAATTCTATGGCTCTGCATGGGAGCCGCGAAGATGGCCATAGCGGGGGTGGAAGAAGCCTGAGGCCTCTTGCTCTCCCAATGACATGCACGATTATGGAAGGCCTTAGCAATGGAGCAATTAACGGATAAAGTTGAAGAGTCATGAAAGATTTGATTACGTTTGGACCCCCCTGGTTAGTTATCTTTCTAAAGGGCTCCCTCTATGTGCCTGTAGTCCTAGGTTGAGAGATCTCAATCTCTTCCTGATCTCGGCCTCCGCTAGCCATCCAATGAAGGACAATACCACTGTGGTGGCCCTGGCACAGATAGCATCCTGCGCTGGTCGTGGGGTGCTACTGTCTTAGTCTGGCCTCCTCCCCCTCTACAGCCAGCAACACTGCCTCGTTAACTACCCTGGGTACCACCGTAGTTTGAATGTTTTCGCTTCTCTATCCCCTTCCTTAGTCACCTCTCTTTCTTTGTACTCTGCTTTTTTCTTAGATTTATGTTACTTGCTTTGAAGAAATCTAGACATTTTTAATCGAACACTTCCCAGATGGTTTTACTAGATGTTAGTTAAACATCGCAAAATGACGTTTATCTAAGTAGGTGATACACATAATATTTAGCCTAGTAGCTCAGGGGAAATACAAGGCATAGTTTTCTGTACTTTGTTATGCTACATCACCTTCCGAGACAACATGTTGAGGGGCATACCTGCCCAGGTCATTCGAAAATGTGCTTTCTATGTTAGCTACCTGAAGAATGGTATCTATGCCCATTGATCGACACGAAACGCATGGTATAGTGTATTTGTTATGCATTGTTTGTATTTTGAGACAAAAGTTTCAATGAATACATTTTGATCAAATTAAAATATATTGCTGGGTGGGGGGCCGCGTTCCACACCCCCCGTGGGCAACTTCTGGCCTTGGGGACCCTATCCCCCGGGGCCTGGCCTCACCGTTGGGGACCTTGGGGGGAGCCCCAATGTCCCCACAGTCCCGCCGGCTACCCGCTTCCTGCGGGAGCGGCCATTGCTTTTGCACGAGGGGAGCTGCTGACCTGCAGCTCCCCTTATGCAAAAGCAATTCTGTTTTGTTTTGGGAAGTGAGAGCAGGTTTCCTGCTCTCACCTCCAAAAACCAAAGCAGAGTTTTCTATGAGAGGGTGGGAGCTGTGCTCTTGCCCTGCCATAGCAAACAACAATGTATGGGGGGGGGAACCCTGGGACATTGCAGGTCCCGGCCCTGGGGGGTGGAGGTCCTAAGGGTCATTAAGGGTTCCAGGGGGGGCGCGTGTTCCCCCTCCCTATATTTCAAAGCCCCGGGGAGGTAGTGATCCCTGGAGATTGGGGGGCCACGAGGCCCCCGATTAATAACAGAAGCCCCGAGGAGGTGATGGTCACTGGAGTTTGGGGGGCCCACAAGGCTCCCCCACTAATCAAGAAAGCCCGAGGGAGGTGGTGGTCCCCAGGGCTTGGGGAGGACCACGAGGCCCCCACCCCATTATATAAAAGCCCCAGGAGTGGCAGTCCCTGGGGCAGTGTGGGGGGGTTGGGACCTCCCATGCATTTATTTTTAAATCCCCGGGGAGGTGGCTGTCCCCAGGGCTGCGGGGGGGCGTCTTCCTCGTCCACTATTAACTAAGCCCCGGGGAGGCGGCGGTCCCCAGGACTGCGTGGGCCCCTGCAAATTAATTACGTATTGCCTCCGGGGCCTGGCCCACTCAAGGGCTTAAGTACAAGGAAGTGCGAAGCCTGGACCTCGTTTTTTTATTTTCTCGGCCGGATTAGGAAAATCAGCGCGAATTCGGGCGTTTTCTTTTTGTATGGCTTTTTTGGGCTATGGGGGGCCCTGTGGGACCCCCTGAGCAGGCCTAGGGGGTCAGGGTGTTTCTACCCTGCCCCCTTTTCCTGTTTTTTGCCCTGTTTTCTTGTGACTCCATTACCAAATCATAAAATGGCTGCCAACACTTCCTGGTTTGGAGTGTTGGGATCAAATCAGAAGTCAGCTCGTGCTCGGGAGGAGTCCCGACTCCTCCTCGGTGCTCAGATATCGAAAGTGTTCTATTTTTAAATTTCTCAGGAACTACTGAACGGATTTACACCATTTAAAAAAGGTCCCTTTCTGGACCAAGAGCTACCTTTTTGCAAAATTTGGTGTAGTTCCGTTTGGCAGTTCGGGCTGTTGCTGTGTCTAAAAATTTCCTATGGAATTAACATGGGTAAAACGCGTTTTGGAACCCCCCCTTTTTTCTCAGCCCCTGCTTGATGAACCACCCCGGAAATTTCAAGACAGGAGCCAACCATTAGTTTTAAAAAAATTCGTGAAGATTCAGCAAACGGCTCCAAAGATATTGGCAAATCAAAAAACGCCTTTCCTATGGAAAATACATTCTAACTACAACTACCTACTGTCGACCACCAGTAGGTTATGTCTATATATATATTCACTGAAAAAACCATAGGTTTCACACCAGTTATAGTTAGGAATTAGCATTTAAAAAACCTATTAAATTCACTGACAAAACCAGTTATAGTTAGCTGGAAATTTTACTGATATAAAACCAATGAAATTCCACGTTATAGTTAGTTGGACTCACTATAACTTGCGCGTGCAATGCACTGCTGATGACGTCACATATTACATCACTCATGACATGGTCAGTGACATCACTCATGACATCACTGATGACACCATCCAGTGAATATGTGTCTTTCTGAAAAATAAATATTAGTGAGTAATGTTTAAATATTTAAATATATATATTATTGTTTCACTTTGTGTATAAGTGGCTACATGTGTTGGTAAGTAGCTACATGCGTATGTATATGGGTTATTAGATGTTTCTCTTAGTATCAGTATGAGTGTCTATATGGTTTGGTGGGGGTATTACTTAGCACATAGATGCATGAGTGACTGACTCGCTGTTTGTATGTGTTTTGAAGACAGCATATGTGCAGGACTGTATGGATGGATGAGTGTGTATATGTGTTTGTTAGTGAGTGAATGACTGTCTCACTAGTGTCTTTATCAGTAACTACATATGTTTTAATCTAGTATATGTGAATATTGATGTATATAAGTGAGTATATGTGAGAGTAAGAGATTGTAAGAGTTCCTGTTTAAATAAGTATGTGTTTCTATAAGTGATTGTTTAAGAGAATAAATATGTGTAATTTTCAATACAAGTAAGGTGGAAGTGTGTGTATAACTCTATATTCAAATAAATGGATGTTCAATAGTTTATTTGCACGTGTGAGTATGTGTGTGAGTAACTTTTGGATGACTGTCGGTGTGTAACAGGATGTATAGGTGTATCACTTCATATGATAAGTGAGTATATGTATGAGTGACTATATAGAACTGTTGGTGAATGACTGGATGTGCATATAGATGGTGGAATTACTGAATTGCTTGTTGTAACTGATATGGGTATCTCCATTTTTTTTTAAATTTCAGTTTCTATTTTTGAATATGTGTTTCAATGGTTACATTACAGTGAAAGGAGGTCTGTCACTATGTCACAAGGATGGTGTCATCAGTGATGTCATGAGTGATGTCACTGACCATGTCATGAGTGATGTAATATGTGACGTCATCAGCAGTGCATTGCACGCGCAAGTTATAGTGAGTCCAACTAACTATAACGTGGAATTTCATTGGTTTTATATCAGTAAAATTTCCAGCTAACTATAACTGGTTTTGTCAGTGAATTTAATAGGTTTTTTAAATGCTAATTCCTAACTATAACTGGTGTGAAACCTATGGTTTTTTCAGTGAATTTCAAAGGTTTTTTAAATGCTAATTCCTAACTATAACTGGTGTGAAACCTGTGGTTTTTTCAGTGAATTTCAAAGGTTTTTTTAATGCTAATTCCTAACTATATAAGACCTGAAAGCCCACCAGGAATCTCCAGTATGCGCCAGGGGACTGCATTGCAGAGAGGTGTAATGAAGCCACAACCCTTTTTACACCTCTCTGCAACGCAGCCCCCGTGCATGTTTGAAGAGGGGAAACTAATTCCCCTTGCATACTGGGGGCCCCTGGGGGCCTATTAGCCCACCTGGAACCTCCAGTATGCGCCTGGGGCTGCATTGCAGAGGTGTAATGAGACTATGCCCCTTGTTACACCTCTCTGCAACGCAGCCCACTGCCGCGTTTGCAGAGGGGGAACTAATTCCCCTTGCATACTGGGGGTCCCTGGGGTCAACTAGTCCACCAGGAGCCTCCAGTATGCACGAGGGAGCTGCATTGCAGAGAAGTGTAATGAGGCCACACCCTTGTTACACCTCTCTGCAATGCAGGCCACTGGCGCCTTTGCAGAGGGGGGACTAATTCCCCTTGCATACTGGGGGTCCCTGGATCATATCTGCCCAAACACCGATATTCCGAACGATTGTAAATGACTTTTCTTGAGAAACATTTGGATTTGGATTATCATGTCCTATACTTTGGAATTTTTGAAAGACTGACTTTGAGGATGCTATAAATTACTCAAGTCTGCCCGAATTGTGTGGGTAAAATTGATACCTAGTCACTTTTAATAAGAATATACTTATGTCTCGTCTAACATTTGGAAGAAATATCTAGTTATATGACAACGGGATACCGACATAACTTGAAGGAAATAAGAACGCCCTGAAGAAGTTCTGTTGTACAGAACGAAACGTTTCGGCTGGCTGTGGTACATAAACTTAAGGAAAATAAAAGCATTTGAATATACACCAAGATTCAGCGCTTCAATAAGTACTCTAAGTGATATGATTTGATTGGACTCATTGTGAAAGTGGTGCTGTGCCAAACTTTGGAATATTCTCCACTACTCTCTACTACTTACTCTCTCCCACTCTCTACTACTCACTCTCTACTGCTCTCTACTACTCACTCTACTACTTACTCTCTACTACTCTCTACTACTCAGTCTCTACTACTCACTCTCTACTACTCTCTACTACTCACTCTACTATTCACTCTACTACTCTCTACTACTCACTCTGCTACTCTCTCTACTGCTCTCTACTACTCTCTACTACTCACTCTCTACTCTCTATTACTCACTCTCTACTCTCTACCTCTCTTCCTCTCTACCTCTACACCTCTACCTCTCTACCTCTCTCTACACGCACACATATAGACATATATGCATATATATATGTGCATATGCATTTATATATATGTATGTGTATATATAAAAAAACAACTAAACATTTTTTTTTCTAATCAGCTACTTTTAAAACTGTCATTCTTTTTCCCCATGGTACACTCCCCGGTACGCTTACCGGTGCGCGTACCGGGCGCTCACCCCGCGAAAATAAAAAAAATTTTTTTTTTTTTTTTTGCCCCGTGGGGCCCTTTTATGGCCCCCACATCAAACCTAGGGGGTCAAGGGGGGTCTACTCTGCCCCCTTATGGTCATTTCCCCCTTTGTTTTGGCCACCTCTTGTGTCTCGATCCTACCGAGACACAAGATGGCGGCCGCTCCGGACTGTTTAGAATGTTTACAGACACCCCAGAGCCAATCAGCTTTCTCCGCGCAAGTCGCGTGACGCGCCCGGTGCGCGTACCGGTGCGCTTACCGGAGCGCTGC
>NW_028254832.1:0-12567 GCF_964263255.1 Lissotriton vulgaris | reverse complement strand
CTCCACAGGGTGCAAAAAGACTGTAGCTTTTCAGCAGGGTGGGGGCATTGACATGCCCATATTGGGCAGCCCCCAGCCCTAATTATATATTTTTTTAAATCCCTTGTATCTAGTGGGCTGTCTGCCCCCTGGGGTGAAGGAAGTCTGAACCTTTGTGGTGGATGGGTGGGGGCATTGGCATGCCCATATTGGGCAGCCCCCACCCCTAACTATAATTCTTTTCTAAACCGTGGTATGTAGTGGGCTTTCTACTCCACCGGGGGTAGAAAGACTACGTTTGTGGCTGGGGGGTGGGGGATTGGCATGCCCATATTGGGCAGCCTCCACCCCAAATTAATATGTAAAAGAAAAATCCCTGGTATCTACTGGGTTTTCTGCCCCCCCCCACCTCGGGGGGCTCATAGACTATATTTGCCTATTTTAATATGGGGGAGCAAAGGCCCTTGCCCAAGGAGCCGCTCACCCTCCCTGGTATCTAGTGGATGGATCCCTGTTTGGGGATTGCCCTCCTGCAGCAATTCCAAAGCAGGGATCCACAGGGAGTGGTACCTTTGGAAAGGGGGGATTCTCCCCTTTCCAACGATACCTCTCCCGTCTTTCTATGTGCTCAGGGGGCTGAGCAGGTAGAAAGTGAAACTGAAATGAACCTCTTAGTTCATTTTGGATTTGGTTTCACTGTATTGACGTCAGTGCTGATCGTCATTTAAGGGAAACCCTGGGGGGGCTCGGGAGCTTGGGAAGCTCTTCCCTAGCTCCAGAGGCTCTTGGGGGGTAAAGGGAATCCCTTTGGTGCCCCCACCAGAGGGATTCCCAGTTCCATGGTATCAGGAAGCGCGGGAGCCATCTGACGCAAAGAACGATTTATTTATTTGTAAATCAGAGATGTTGTCTACATTACTTATAGAAAAATCTGGAAAATATTGCATTTGAATGTTTCAACGTTGTAGAGCAAATAAAAGTAAATTGGAGACCAAAATGTGTTTTTTTGTTGCAAGTAAAATATATATTGCAGGAAGAACTTTTAAAGCAGTGGCTATTATTTTCCATGATGGACCTACTACAATAGTTTGATACTATACTGTGTCAAAGTCAAAGTCAAAAGTCAAAAATTTTTATTTTGTTTCGGTACTCTTTCGAGGACCACAAAATTATTTAAAAGAAAATACATTTGTTTTTACATACAAATTAATACATTTTCAATGAAATTTTCAAAAATTTAAAAATTCTATAACAAACATATTCGTTTGGTGGCTTAACGCATACAGAAATAAAATCCTTTACATTGACAATCCTGCAAGACCGATATATGGGCTCCAAGCATGATAACCTAGCAGTGACAACATTTATATTTGGACATATAAAGAACAGATGTTCTAGATTCTGTTTACCCCCCTGACACAGGTTACATTGCGAGGTACTGTTCTGTCTCCAGGAAGAAATAAAAGCTAATACGGGGAGTATACCCAAACGTAACATCATGATCGTGCGCCTTGTGCCATGGGTGAGAGTATATTCCAAATACTGCTGTTTTTGCTTATATTCTTGGGAGTCAGCATAAGTCTTATACATAGATAGTTTAGTACAGTGGGAGTGATCAAGCTCGTAACTCAATTTGGGAGAAAAGTTTTTTAGAAATAGTTTGAGTTGTACAGGTGTCCATGATGACAGCATTTCTGCACTAATTTTTGCTAAACAAAAAGCCTCTCCCATGTTTTTAGAGAATATAGAATTAATGGAGTCCTTACTAAAAGTCTCGATTTTTAACAAATGTCGTAGGGTACCCTCTTTGGAATGTAGAAGGTTATGGGCCCACCTAATGAGGCTTGCTACTGATGTCGCATATGCGCTTGTGATCGTACATTCCAATCTTAGTGCCTGTACAGGTGTCGAATTGGAAACTTTCAGTAACTTTTTTAGTATTTTGCCTTCATTTAAGTCCATATAACTCCATTGTTTTAGGGGAATATATTCAGAGGCATATGATAGAACCGGGGGGATCTTAGCTCTATAGATTTTTATTAGTGCTGAAAAATGCCTGCTTCCAGTGGTCGTATACAGGCGTGACATGGCCCCAGCATGTAGATCACTTTTCCTTTTTAAATGGTTGATTTGTTTGCTGTTACTCATGTTATGTGAAAAAATTCTACCAAGATAGGTATATTCCTTTGTCTGTTCCAACGTCTCTCCTCCCAGTTTCCATTGGTACTTCACATCTTTTTTCTTTTTTGAAAATGCAAATACTTTAGTTTTACTTATATTTGGAATTAAAAAATGATCTTTAGAGTAGTTGTATAAGATATCTAGAAGACTTTGAAGTCCAAAAGGTGTTAGATCGAACATGACTATATCGTCCGCATACAGCAAAGCATGTATGCGCTGAGCGGCAATTTTCGGTGGAGTGCATAGCCCTTGTTGTAGATGCGATGGTAGGTCACTCAGATATAGAGAGAATAGAATCGGGGCCAAAAGACACCCTTGCTTTAGGCTATTGGATGTTCGTATTATCTTTGATAGGCCCCTATCACTCCCCATTTGAACTCGGCACCAGGTATTACTATGCAGGTTCACAATTAGTTGTAATAGAGGTTCAGGGATACCCATCTTTCTCAATTTTATCCATAGGGTCGGTCTATCCACCCTGTCAAAGGCAGTGGAGTAATCTATAAACGCTGCATATATTGGTTGAGATTTTCCAGTTACGTATTTGTCTAGTAAAGTTTGAAGGGTAGCTATATTGTCCGTAACTGAATGGTTCGGTCGGAACCCAGCCTGAAACATGGGAATTAGTCCCAGCGAAAATGCCCAAGATTTCAGCCGGTCCAGTATTTCTGCAGCAAAGATCTTACCGCCAGCATCCATTAGAGCTATTTGTCTATAATTTCCAGCTGTACTCCTTTTTCCTTTTTTATATATTGGAATTATTATGCTTCCTTTCCAGGAGTTTGGAATGTTCCCAGAGTCAAATATGTAATTAAATAATGGCGCGAGCATCTGGCCCCATGCTTTTTGGTCAGTTTGATAAACCTTGATGGGAATCTGATCAGGGCCGGATGCACCCGTACTTCTTGCCTTTTTGATGTTCATGGCAATTGACAATGCCGAGGTCTTGGTGAGTTTAATGTCTTTGGTTACCATATCTTGTTCAATGTCCTTTCTCACCATTATGTTCAGATTGGGTTTGTATAGATCACTTAAGAATATACCCCAGTCTTCCTCTGAGACAGGGATTGCTTCTAACTTCTTTTTGGTTCCTGTCATCTTCGCTATCAAAGACCAATATTTTCGTTGATTGCATTGCTTGGCTGCTAGTTGGATGTCAAACCAATTACGGTCCTGCTTCAATTTTTCCTGTTTAGCCCTTTGTCTTCGAATTTGATTCTTTAGTCTGTTTATTTCAACTTTATTTACTGACGAGTAAGTCAAGTACTGGGCTCGAATCAACCTGTTAAGTTTTTTTTATAGTTGGCTGATTGCAATTTTTGTTCTTGCTGACACGTTTTCTTTGTGTTGGTCTGTCCTGTTTTAATTTACTTTGTATGGCGTGTTTAAGTTCATTCATTATAATTTCATAGTTCTTTATGGGGTCATCAGAGTAGATGGCAGTTAACAGTTGAGTTTGTGTTATTAGTACATTCAAGTAGTCCAAATTTTCCGCACCCCAATAAATCCGACGCTGGACTGTGTTTACTTCCATTTTGGGTTTATAGAATATTGGCTCATTCTGGAAAGTAGTTTGTGCCGTCCAGAGTGTTGTTCAACGTAGGAGTGCATGATCACTTTCCTCATTAAATTTAATGGACAGTTGAGTAATTTGTTCCTTTACTTCATTCCCACATATGAAGTAATCAAGATAGAGGGAACTCCATTTCCCTTCCTGGTATATGAAGCTGGCTTATCTCCATTGATGTTTCCATTTAATATTATCCCATTTATACTTGGGAGGAATGATAATAATGAGCTTCCTCTTTTATCCGACTTTGCTCCTTTTGGAAATTGCGGGAGTGATATTTCCAGTGATTCCTCCTTAAATAATAAAGACCATTTCTTTATTTCACTGTTTGATATTTTAGAGTTTAAGTAGCCCATAATGATGTATGGCGGATGTTGTTGATCTTCAAGGATGTTAGTTATGGTCTCTAATAGATGGTCAAATAAAGGGTCATATTTTTTACTTGGTGGAGCGTAAATATTAAAAAGTAGTGTTTTCTTGTGGGTATCTGATGGTTGTGATTTAAATTGTACTTTGATACATTGTAGGTTATGTGAATATGTATCAATTATTTCTTGTGACCAAGAATAATCTTCTTTCAGCAGGATTGCCATACCTCCTTTCGCATGACCCCTTTTCGATTTTTTTGCTGAGGTTTCATAGACATAATATCCTTTTTGCGTGAAGGGAGTGGTTGACCACGTTTCCTGCAGGGCAAGAATATCTGGATGATCTTTAGTTACATCTTTCATTTTGTTGGTGGTTTTCCCGGCCAGATTCCATGACGAAAGCTTCAAACCTTTGCTAAACCTGATGTTGTTGTGGTTTATCCATTTTTTTACTGTTTAAGGCTTCTGATAACCACGCCCAAGATTTTAGGGTGTTCTCTTTATCATTTGGATTACTGTCCCGGGACCAAACCGACCTTTCGCCATGCATTACTTGTATTTTTAGTATATCTTTTCTCATATTGTTTAATGCAGATTCTCCCCATTCTGAACTGAGGATATTATTAGTATGAGATTGTCTAATTACCGCTTTATTTTGTAAATTGGTTTTGATTTCTGGTATTGAGATTACATCATAGCCATTCTTGTGTAGAATTTCCTTCTCTCTTATAATTATTCCAGGAAGAACTGGGGAAAAGAATGACACTTGTACTAATTTATCATTTTCTTTTTTTCGGGAAGCGTACTAGGTCAATTTCTTTGCTTGTCAGAGAGTTCAGGGATGGTATTTCTTGTAATAGATTAATTATTCTTCCACAATTGAGCGGCATATTGTCAGTGGGAAAAAGTTCTCCTATTGTTAAATGTTTTGATTGATTTCCATCCAACTGCCATGTTTTGTATTCTTGTAGTTCTTTTGTATCCTTAGTTTTTTGCCCTGTTGGTCTTTTTACTGAAGTCGGACAGTATTCTTCTGCTTTTGGGTTCAGAGGTTTCACCAGTGGTGTTATTTGAGTTGCTGAAGAGTTCACTGAGTTTGTGAAAAAATGTTTTCTTCTCTTTTTCTTTCCCATTTTTTCCTCCAGGTCTTTGTTATTTATGGTCTTTCCCGTCTGTTTTGATTCCTGTGCATTGATAACTTTCGTTGAATCTACTTTATTGTCGAGGGCTATCAGACCTGGATCTTTATCGATTTCTTTGTTGGAAAAAATGGGATAGTGTTTGATGTTATTTTCGGTGATGTTTTCATTTTCTTCTCTGAACAGTTTCTTGAGAGAGTAGGTTATAGGAGTTTTTTTCTTTTTTCTTATTTCCTTAATTTTAGTCTCAATTATTATCACATCTGATGTTTGTGTACTTGCGTCTTGCGTTTTTAGAGACCTTGTTCCTTTTTTGCAGCCATCTTCAGATTGTAATAGGTTGGCCGTTACAGGTTTGCCAGATGTGTCATTAGAAAGTTCTTTTTTCTTTTTTTCTTCCACCAAGAACTTGAGAATACCTATTTGGACATCCAGGGTGTCATCGGAGTTAGTTAAAATTTGACCAAGGTGGGTGAGAACTGATTCCAGAATGTCCTGTAGGGAGAAAAGTGCTTTTGACAGGGGTGGAACAGTAGCTACCGGAGTTAAATTAGAAAAGTGGGGGTCAGTGAGATTGGTTTGATTAATATACAGTTTGGGTGATTTTTCTGGGGAACTGGTAAGTGGCTGATTTAGTCTTAGCGAAGTTACTGATTTTTGTTCTTCCATCTTCGTAATATTACTTGCAGAGACCTCCAAGGCTAGTTCGTTATCCTGGTGTTTTATGGGAGTTAATTGAGACATCTCTAGGATTGATTTATGATACTCTTCCGAGAGGGAGATCTTTGCCGGGTTATTCTCTGTGTTTGTTGATCCTTGGTTATAGTTGCTTAGTTCAGAGTGTAACAGTAACTGATGTTCTGATTTATTAATTGAAAGATTTAGCTTTTTTTCTTCTTCTGATGTAAGGAGAAATGAATGATTTTTCACAGAGAGGGTGGAGAAGTATTTAGTTATTGCCGGAGTACAGGAAATTTGTCCTGGTTTCATTGATTTATCAGCAGATTTTCTGACAGCTGCGTCAGTACCCATGCGCTTCATATAAATTGTTCGCGAACTAAGTTTTTTTAAAGCCATCATAAGGAAGTTTAGATTCCAAGTAGTCAGATAGTCCTGTACTCCTAGTTAAGGTGTTAGTGGGGTGGCCCGTCCCGTCCTCGGTCGTCCCCGGACGGCCACAGACGGCCCGCCCTTTGCCCGGGCTTAGCCCGGCGTCCCGCACGCATCCCGCTAAGCGTCAGGGGAGCATGATTATAGGCGGAGCAGGGGGCGGGAAGAGACTCCAGGTGCGCTCCGGTGATCCTGCGCTGCTTCCTGGGTCTCGCAGTCCCGGCCCCTGTTACAGCAGCCTCCCACGTAGTCCAAGAGCGAGCTTACTCCCTCGCTTCAAGGGACAGCAGGCAAGGCAGCAAAGAACACAAAGTGCAGAATGCAGGTAATGCTACGAGCGGCACCCGCGAAGCGGGGGCCGCGAGCAGTTAGCGAGGCAGGCAGCCAATCAGGTCGAGGCAGGGCGAGGCAGGCAGCCAATCAAGGCAAAGCAGGGGCGGGAAGAGACTCCAGGTGCGCTCCGGTGATCCTGCGCTGCTTCCTGGGTCTCGCAGTCCCGGCCCCTGTTACAGCAGCCTCCCACGTAGTCCAAGAGCGAGCTTACTCCCTCGCTTCAAGGGACAGCAGGCAAGGCAGCAAAGAACACAAAGTGCAGAATGCAGGTAATGCTACGAGCGGCTCCCGCGAAGCGGGGGCCGCGAGCAGTTAGCGAGGCAGGCAGCCAATCAGGTCGAGGCAGGGCGAGGCAGGCAGCCAATCAGGGCGAAGCAGGGGCGGGAAGAGACTCCAGGTGCGCTCCGGTGATCCTGCGCTGCTTCCTGGGTCTCGCAGTCCAGGCCCCTGTTACAGCAGCCTCCCACGTAGTCCAAGAGCGAGCTTACTCCCTCGCTTCAAGGGACAGCAGGCAAGGCAGCAAAGAACACAAAGTGCAGAATGCAGGTAATGCTACGAGCGGCTCCCGCGAAGCGGGGGCCGCGAGCAGTTAGCGAGGCAGGCAGCCAATCAGGTCGAGGCAGGGCGAGGCAGGCAGCCAATTAGGGCGAAGCAGGGGTGGGAAGAGACTCCAGGTGCGCTCCGGTGATCCTGCGCTGCTTCCTGGGTCTCGCAGTCCCGGCCCCTGTTACAGCAGCCTCCCACGTAGTCCAAGAGCGAGCTTACTCCCTCGCTTCAAGGGACAGCAGGCAAGGCAGCAAAGAACACAAAGTGCAGAATGCAGGTAATGATACTGTGTATTTAAAGTGTAATAAAGGATGGACACTTTGCAATGATGCCAATTTGCAATTCAAATCTAGGTTGCCTTTCGATTTACAAAATTCATATTTGATATTTTGTAAGCCAAAGTTCTGAATACATTATTAAGCCTATTGGGAAGATGTCCACATGAATTAACACATTTATATTAGATTTTCTTTAAGTAAAAGTTTTGAATACATTATTTGGCCTATTGGGAAAATAGGAACACACATTATCAAGTTTATATTGGATTTTCACCAAGAAAAAGTTTTGAATGCATTATTTCTCCTATTGGGAAGATGTAAACAGAAAGTGGACAGGATTGAAACAATCAGTATTTATAGTTAGTGTTTAGGTTATTATTTGTGCTAATTGATATTGGACCTGGAAAATTGTCTTTAAAAGCAATAGTTGTTGTCTGTATTGTGCCAGATATACTTAACTTAGGGGTCCATTAGGATGTCGGGCGGTGGCACCACCCGCGAGCAGCGGTACTCTCGTCTGCCATATTAGTATAGCCAAATATAGACCTATTCCCGTCCGCTGCGGTGCGATGTGCACCACCATCAAAGTGCAACCACTGCCGCGGCGGTGGGAGCCAATGGAGACTCACCGCTGTGCGGAATGACATCCGCTAGCTCCACAAATTAGGATGCCCCAAACTGGCATACGCACCGCAGTGGAGACACCGCCCAACCAGAGACGACGGAGGCTCGACAGAGCACGATACCAGAGTCCTGGTCCACACCACCCGGTCAACACCGCCCTGGACCTAGCTCTACACGTTTGTCCGGTGCTGTACGTGCTACATCACCAGCAACTCATGGACCGCCGCCACCGCTGGTACACAATTACACAAACACAACACACAACACACGGGCTGACACACAGTCCAAATCCACATCGGACACCCTGCTGGAGACAGGAAATATCCAAAAGGGCACCCACACATAACCCACCTGCTAATTGATATTGTACCTGGAAAATTGTCTTTAAAAGCAATAGTTTATATGTTTGTTGTCTATATTGTACCAGATATAAATGAGAGTATACACTTTAGGAATTGTATTTAAGAGCATTAAAAGACTTAGGGGTCCATTAGGATGTCGGGCGGTGGCACAACCCGCGAGCAGCGGTACTCTCGTCTGCCATATTAGTATAGCCAAATATAGACCTATTCCCGTCCGCTGCGGTGCGACCTGCACCACCATCAAAGTGCACCCGCTGCCACGGCGGTGGGAGCCAGTGGAGACTCACCGCTGTGCGGAATGACATCCGCCCGCTCCACAATTTAGGATGCCCCAAACTGGCATACACACCGCAGCGGAGACACCGCCCAACCAGAGATGACGGAAGCTCGAAAGAGCGCGATACCAGAGTCCCGGTCCACACCACCCGGTCAACACCGCCCTGGACCTAGCTCTACACGTTTTTCCGGTGCTGTACCTGCTACATCACCAGCAACTCATGGACCACCGGCTCCGCTGGTACGCAATTACACAAACACAACACACAAGCTGACACACAGTCCAAATCCACATCGGACACCCAGCTGGAGACAGGAAACATCCACAAGGGCACCCACACATAACCCACCTGCTAATTGATATTAGACCTGGAAAATTGTCTTTAAAAGCAATAGTTTATATATTTGGTGTCTATAATGTACCAGATATAAATGAGAGTATACACTTTAGGAATTGTATTTCAGAGCATTAAAAGACTTAGGGGTCCATTAGGATGTCGGGCGGTGGCACCACCCGCGAACAGCGGTACTCTCGTCTGCCATATTAGTATAGCCAAATATAGACCTATTCCTGTCCGCTGCGGTGCGACCTGCACCACCATCAAAGTGCACCCGCCCCGCGGCGGTGGGAGCCAATGGAGACTCACTGCTGTGCGGAATGACATCCGCCCGCTCCACAAAGTAGGATACCCCAAACTGGCATACGCACCGCAGCGGAGACACCGCCCAACCAGAGACGACGGAAGCTCGACAGAGCGCGATACCAGAGTCCCGGTCCACACCACCCGGTCAACACCGCCCTGGACCTAGCTCTACACATTTTTCCGGTGCTGTACCTGCTACATCACCAGCAACTCATGGACCACCGCCACCGCTGGTACGCAATTACACAAACACAGCACACAACACACCGGCTGACAAACAGTCCAAATCCACATCAGACACCCTGCTGGAGACAGGAAACATCCACAAGGGCACCCACACATAACCCACCTGCCACCAAGTCACCCCTCTGCATCCTGGACACACATCTACCGCAATCTTGCAGCAATGTCCCAGTCATGTCACCGAGAACACAAGGGAAAACATGTGCACAATGCAAAAGGCCGGGCCAGTCCAAATCATGGGCAGGGCACAAAGACCCCAGGGCCACACCTCCTCCCACCACACATTAGCACACCCCATGAAGGAACATGAATGAATGAATGAATAATTTCTTGTAAAGCGCATGGCTGCCCTCGAGCATCCCAGCGCTGTAAGATGGGAGGACGTGAGAAAGACACTATTGAAACAAAAATGTCTTTAGACGCTTCCTGAAAGCCAGATGGTTGGTTTCATGCCTGATGTTATCTGGGAGTTTGTTCCATCCCTTGGCTGCTTGGAAGGAAAGCTGGCGACCGCCCATACGGGCTAGCTTCACCCTGGGTACTACCAGCAGATTTCGCTGGTTAGAACTCAGAGGTCTCACCGATTGATGGCGACGAAGCAAGGGACCGAGAATGGTAGGGCCGACATTGTGGATGGACTTATGCGCTAAACACAAGGTTTTAAACATAATCCTCTCCTGAATTGGTAGCCAATGAAGCGACTGAAGTGAAGCCTTTTCCCAGCATCGTTTAGGGACTTTCATGAGCAGATGAGCTGCACAATTCTGCACAGATTGCAGAGTTTTTATAGGGCCTGCTGGGGCCCCCATATAGACAGCATTTGCATAGTCCAGCCGCGACAGAATCAGCGACTGGACCAGCACGCATCTGGCTTCAAATGGAAGAAGATCCAAAACTTTCTTTAGGACCCTCAACAATCCGTAACAAGTCACTGCAACCTTCTTGGCCTGGTATTGGAATCCTAAAGAGGAGTCCAGCCAGACCCCCCAGCTTTTTATTTGAGTCTTAGGCACCGGAGAAGGTCCCAGACAATGTGGCCACCAGGTGTCCAGGTTAATTGGGGCTTTATTACCCAAGAGCATAATGTCCGTTTTGGCCCCATTTAGCTTTAAAAAAGAGGGGGCCATCCATTCCAGGACTTTGGTGAGACACGGGGTCAGATTATTGATCCCCTGATCTAAATCGTTGTCCCTCACCAGGAAGACGACCAGCTGCGTGTCATCGGCGTAGGTGACAAGTTGGATTCCCCAGGGAAGCACCACCTCAGCCAAAGGTCTCATGTAGATGTTAAACATGTTAGGGCTGAACGATGATCCCTGGGGAACGCCGTGATTCAATTCCAGCTGGCTCGATGATACCTCTTCCTCAAAGACAGAAAAGCATCTGTCTGATAGAAATGAATGGAGCCATTTAAGGGCCAATCCGGAAACCCCTGCAAGACGTAGCCGGTGTAGAAAGAGGGAATGATTCACAGTGTCGAAGGCTGCGCTGAGGTCCAACAGGACCACCGCAGCACAGCCTCCCGCATCCAAAATGCCCCTTGCAACCTCCACCACCACCACCAGAGCCGTCTGTTCACATGCACAACAACAAGCCAGGTCAAACCACATCCTGCACCACACAACAAACAAGAAGGGAGACAGCCACAGCAGGAGTGCTGCGCAGGAACACACAACACACAGCACAGTAGCACAGGGCCAGGGAAACACACACACCACAACAACACCACACACATGGAAACAAAAATGAGTACAAGCACCAAATGAACACATACAAGGAACAAACATACAAATGAACACAGAGCCTGCATAGCCACACATACATACCACACACTGACACACAGACACATACACACCCCAAATGCCAACAGCAATGGAGCACAACAATAGGAAAGCCAAAGTCGGATGCTCACATATGAAAGGAAAAGGAGACACACAACAAGCATGTGTACATCACATGCAAGAAAAGGGACACACCACAACCCACAGACCATCAAACCACACATGGCTGGTACAGTCAGTGTAGGTAAACCACAGATATCACAGTGCAACAACATAGGGAGACAGCAAGGCAAACAATGTATAGCCACAAGGATGAAAGGAAGGCCCGGAAGTCAAACTGGGAACAGACACTTGCACACACAACCACCTCACAGGAGACCACCAGCTGCACAACACATAGGGCCCATTGACACAATCCATGACTGCCAAACACGAAGAGGAATGTACACACATACCCCCTCACACCTGCAGCACACAACACCAGTGCCAAACATACTGAAGGCTGGCAATACTTGCCAGTCCATACGCCCACAAACAAATACACACCCTAGTTGTAGCAACCAATATCACACACAGGTATGCCAGAACAAAAATCTGCATAATAACCACAGACAAACACATAACCAAACATAAACACACAGAACCATAACAGAAACACAAATGCTCTGTGCAGGCAAACTGGAGAAAGGCAATGAGAGCACACACACAACAGGAGTGCACAACCTAACCACTCAAGAACAATGCACAGATAACATACCACAACACACACAAGAAGTGCGCCATCACAGAACATCACAGCAACATCAAACAAACAACAGATGCACAGGCAAAAGAACAGAGCAAACACTGCAGGACATCAGGGGATGCACACCAGGCAATGACAAGGCAGCACACACACAGCACTGCATGCACAGCAAGCTGTGTGTGCATACCAAGCATAACAGTCACACACAGACATCAGTGACACAACATCAACCCACACTACACAAATCAGCACAGCACAAACACAACAGCACACCCAGGAAGTGAAGCAAAACCACAGCCAACACACATACATCCAACACAACAACAACAGATGCAAAAATCTGGGATACAGACACACAACTAGCTCTGGGCACACCTATGGATATGTC
>NW_028254831.1:600000-752313 GCF_964263255.1 Lissotriton vulgaris | reverse complement strand
GACAGAGAAGATGACTATCGGATAAAGTCTGAGTGAACCAGGGAGCATTTGGTTTTCTCTTATAACCTTTTACTTGATGGCTTTTAGATTCGGTATTGTCCGAGAACGATTTGGTTCATCCAAATGTGGAAATTGCGAGAGTCAAATACAACATCTCCAGTTACTTTTGGGGATAGAGGTAGCGGTTTAGCATCCAGCTTAATGCGTTCGGTCACCTTCTTCCAATTAACTGTGAAGGAGGCCGGGGAGCGCCTTGTGCTGGATAAGGTAGGAGTAGGTATCACAATATCAAATGGGATAAAACAATGATCAGTCCAGATTTGAGGTAGCGGGAGGGACGTGGAGAGGGTTGTGAGATTGGAGCAGATGCCATCAAGGGTGTGTCCAGCACAATGGGTGGCAGCAGTGATTCGTTGGGAGAGTCCGAAAATATTTAAGGAGTGTTGAAAGGAAATGGTGTGGGGGTCAACACGTGATTCCAAATGTAAGTTCATATCACCTAATATTGTACATACATGGGGTATATATATATACATAGGGTACATGTAGGGGACACACTAGCCACGTAAAATTTCTATTTCCTGTTTACGATGTTTTTGCTGGTATATGCTTTGGGCACTGTGCCACTGCTGATCAGTGCCACAGTGCAAGTGCTCCCTATGTTAAATTATTGTATTGATTGAATTCCATGTTTGGCTTATTTGGTTTACTGTCAGTCCCTAGTCTAGCGCACCCGGAGTGCCGGGGCTTGTAAATACAAATGCCGCTCATGGGCTTGCAGCACATGTTGTGCCACCCACAAGAGCGGCCTAGTAAAAGTATGTCTGAGGGTCTGCCATTGCCAGACCCACGTGCAGTCTAGTACTGTCACGCTGATTGCGCAAGTACCCCTACTTGCCAGTCCCTAAACCTTCCCTTAACTTCATGTTAGTCACCCCTATGGTAGGCCCACGGGCAGGGTGCGTTGTAAGTATAAGGTAGGACAGGCCTGACCAAGTTGGCATGTCCTAATAGTGAATTACAGCCATATTCGTTTTTCACTATTGCAAGGTAACCTGCTCTCCATTAGTTAGAATGGGCTGCCAGGATTATTAATGCTATAATCCTAGCTGGCTCGGGGAGCATGGTGCAATGTCGAGTTTGGTATCCCTGAACTCGGGGTTTAATTACGCATCCGTTTGTGTGGATGGTTTTTGGACTCTGGGTTTGAAAATAGCACTTTTAGAAAGTGGCTATTTTCTTGTCTAACCATTTCTGGTTTCTGCTGGTTTGGTGCGTGTATGACAGGAGCTGGGTGGCTCCAGAGATCTGATGAGTCAGTGTGGGATGAGTGGGACATTTGCGTTGAGAGAAGGGGGAGAGTAGCTTCTGATAGCCTGCCCTGCCTGATACAATGCTGGCTCCACCTCCTGCCAGGCGACTGATGGCTCTGTGCCTGCCATGGACGATCCTGGCCCCACCTCCTACCAGGAGGCCGATAGCTCTGCTCCTGCCAGTGACAATGCTGGCTCCACCTCCTGCTGGGCGTCTGAGGACCCAGCCCTGCTCAGTGAATAGGCCAGGTGCCTCTGCCTGGCTCCACCCACAACAGACCCAGGATGTTGGGAAATTCCTCTGCATGGACAAAGGGATCAAAGCCAAAAAGGGGTATAAGAGAAGGACCCCTGAACCAAGAATTTAGATCACTTCTGCAAGGAACCCTGAAACCAAGGACAAGAAGCCTGCTGATCCAAGGACTTGCCTACCCCTTCTGCCAGTGTGCTGTTTTCTGGGGGGAATCCTGCATTGCTTCTTTATTTTTGCCAAGGAACCAGGAGAGAGGAACTGTGTGTGTACTCTCACGCTTTGCTAAGAAAATCTCCAAGGGTTGGAAGAGTGCCAGCCTCCTGTTGAAGTCATAGGGCTAAAGGACTTCATCTGCTTAAAGTGCTATTTGCTGGAACCTGTGAGTACAGCACCTCTGAAAGAACCAGCAATCTCGACGCCAACATACGTCGCCGAATCCAGCTAGACATCGTGAGTAACGGCTCCAGTGTCCCGATTCCTCGACGCCGGCCGCCGGGCCCGATCGACGCCAGCAGCAACGCCAGTGAGTAGTGAGTTTGGCTCCAGCGGACCTCGTGTCTGCACCGCTGCTGATCGCATCGACTTCGAAGCCCTCTCGACGCCGTGAGCGCTGCTCACGCTTGCAACATCATCATCGACATCGACGACTACTGAGGCCTGATCTAAACCGACGACGCGACGCCAGATTGCTCGACGCCTCTGATCATCGTGTGCTTCATTTTCCAAGGTACTGTGTTGTGGGGGGTCCGTGTGACTCTGGGCTCGACGTAGCGCTCCTCGCGGTCGACGCCGAACCTTTGGATTAACTTTGCCTCGACGTCGTGTGACTCCCGTGTGGGTTACATTGTCGCCAAGAACTTTGTGCTAAGAAGAAACTACGCTTGAACTATTATTTTCCCTTCCAAAAGTATTTATTAAGATTGTGCATATTTTTGTCGTTATTTGGTCTTGTGCTAAGCCTTATATAAAAATCCCTATTTTTATAATACTACTGTGTCGTGTCCATTTGTAGTGTATTCACTTTATTACTGTATGTGGTCATAAATGCTTAACACACAGCCTCTGAGATAAGCCTGTCTGCTCTGCCAAGCTACCAAGGGGGTGAGCAGGGGTTATCAAAGGGTGTGATCCCCTTGCCCTGACTAGAAAAGGTGTGTCCCTATTTGTCAGAAGTGCATACCTCTGCCAACTAGAGACAGCCGGTTCTAACATTGGACGCAGCGGTGAGGATTTGAACCTTGCATTTATGACCCATGTGCAGTGATTAGTGTGCGCTACATAGTGAAAGCAGACCATAGCGCAGCCACAATCTAATTTGGAAGGATCCTATTTTTGTTCTCCGCTTTTCTGAAGCTTGATTTTTTGAACACTGCCAGTTTTGACCATGAGTGATACCGGAGTCACTGCCCCTGTTGTTGTTGTGGAGGAATTCGATAGAAGTAAAATCGAGGATTACACGTTAAATCAGCTGAAATCCTTTTGCAAGCAGTTTAAAGTTCCTACCAAAGGCCTCAAGATTAAGGAAAACTATCTCAAAGCACTGGAGGCCTGGTTGGATTCCAGAGATCCCTCTGATGCGGTGGTGGTACCGCCAGGGGAAGGGGATGAGGAGGTGCAAGTGAATGGGCCTGTGTTCTCTCCCGGTAGCAGTGTTTCCTCCAAAGGTCTTTCCCCTGAAGAAAGAGAAGAAAGGGCGAAAGAGCGGGCATACAACATGGAAATGGCAAGGCTTAAGATAAATGGGCAGTTGGAGTTAGAAAATGCAAGAGGTAGGAGAGAAGCTGATTTGGAGACCAAAAGGTTGGATTTTGAAAGAGAAAAGTTAGCTTTGGAGCGTGATACCAAGTTGAGGGAGTTGGAGATCCAAGCTAAGAAGTTAGAATTGAATCCCTCTGGTGGCAGCATCCCATCTGTGCCTGCAGAAAGTAGGTTTTATTTTCCCAAAGATGTGATAAAAGATTATCATAAGAATGAAGATATTGGTCAATGGTTTAAAGCATTTGAGTTAGCATTGTTGGCCCACCGGGTCCCTGAGAAGGATTGGGGAGCGGGGTTGTGGGGTCGCTTTGTGAATGAGGGAAGAGATACCCTGTTAGCCATGCCTGTTGAGGATAGGATGTCTTATGCTCATATGAAAGATGCTTTAATGTTAAGATATGGCCTAATCCCAGAAAAGTACAGACAAGCTTTTAGAGAATGTAAGACGTTGCCTGGTACGACGTGGGTTGAATATGTGTCTTTTTTTTGCAGAGCCATGGATGGTTGGGTAAAGGGCAGCAAAGTGGAAAGTAATGAAGCTCTTTATGATTTGTTTGCTTGGGAGCATTTGTCTAATAACTGTTTTCCAGAGCTGCACCAGCACCTTATTGATAGCAAGATATCTAACCCTAGAAAATTTGCTGAGGAGGCGGACCGCTGGGTCAGTACCAGGGTCCACAAGGGTCCAGTGGGAGACTCGGCCAAAGGTGGGCAGGGTCCCCAGCAGAAGAGTGGGGGGGACAAGGGAAAACAGAAGGAGTTCCAGAAAGGGCCCCAAAGTAATCCCCAAGGGAACCAAGGGAAAGGTTCCCAGCCTCCCCCTGAGAAGAAGCCAGGGGCCCCGACAGGTAAACCTGTTCATAGGGGCCCACTGACCTGCTACGTTTGTGGACAGGTGGGACACCGGTATTATGATTCCCAGTGTCCCATGAAGGATTCTAATGCACCACCACGTGCACCCCCCGTCAGTTGGCGAGTGTAGCCTTGGGAGGGGAGGAGATGGTTGCCCCTGGTGGGAGGGGTCCTGCAGAGATGTCCCTGGTCTCTTTAGGAGACATGCAAATGGTCCCTCCACCCCCTCTGCCTAGTAACACTAATAAATATAGGCAGTGGGTGACCATTAATGGCCATAGACTGGAAGCTCTCAGAGACACCGGAGCGAGTGTGACAGCTGTCAAGTGTCACTTGGTGTCCAGAGAGCAGGTGGTTCCCCATGCATTCTACCCCGTGATAGCTGCTGACAACTCCCAGAAAGAGTGTGAGGTAGCTCAAGTTTCCTTTGAATGGGGGGGAGTTTCAGGTACTCTTCAAGTTGCTGTGAGGCCCGCCATGCCTGATGATTGTCTCCTGGGCAATGATTTAGAAGACTCCCCTTGGGCTAAGGTGGAGAGGGAGACACATTTGAAAATGTTGGGTGTGCCAGAGTGGGTGTGTGCAACCACTCGATCCATGACAGCAAGTAAGGGTGTTGATGGGGTCCCGGAGACTGAAAGTATGGCCCAGGACCCAGCTGTGAAGAGAAGAGGCAGAAGGCGTGGGAAACCGGCCTCCGTAGTTCCCGTGGTCCAGGAGGAGGTAGACCCTGAGGGGGATGCCCTGGAGCCCACAGGGGAACAAGTGGCCGAACTTGGAGACCTGCCCGAGCTGACCCACTGGCAGCAGGATGGTGGTCCCTCCAGGGAGGAATTTTGTGCAGAACAGAAAGTGTGCCCTTCTCTTGTGGGTATGAGGCAGCAGGCCTCAGCCCAAACCTCAGGTGATCAGTCAGGGTCACATTTTGTTTACTGGGAGAACGACCTCCTGTATAGCGAGCCTAAGGCTGCTGAGCCTGGGTCAGCCCGTGTGCTGGTGGTACCCCAGCGCTTCAGAGCCTTCCTACTGGGTTTGGCTCATGACCTTCCGTTAGCTGGACATCTGGGGCAGGACAAGACCTATGACAGGCTTGTCACCCATTTCTATTGGCCTCAGATGCAAAGGGATGTAGACATCCATTGTAAAACCTGTCACACTTGCCAGGCAAGTGGGAAAAGCGGAAGGAAGCAGAAGGCTCCCCTCCAACCTTTTCCAGTGGTCAGTACCCCCTTTGACCGGGTGGGAATTGACATTGTTGGGCCCCTGGACCCCAAGACAGCCCTGGGCAACAGGTTTATCCTGGTCTTGGTGGACCATGCCACACGGTACCCGGAAGCCATCCCTCTCCGAACAGTGACGGCCCCCGTGGTGGGACGGGCACTGATGGGTGTTTTCTCCCGCATGGGGTTCCCCAGAGAGGTGGTGTCAGACCGGGGCACCAACTTCATTTCCAACTATATGAAGTCTCTGTGGAAGGAGTGTGGGGTAACCTACAAGTTCACCACTCCTTACCACCCTCAAGGAAATGGGCTGGTTGAGAGATTCAACCGGACCCCTAAAGGCATGATCATGGGTCTTGAAGAACCAATAAGGCGGAAATGGGACGTCCTCTTGCCATGCCTGTTGTTTGCTTACCGAGAGGTGCCGCAGAAGTCTCTAGGGTTCAGCCCCTTTGAGCTTTTGTATGGTCACCCGGTAAGAGGACCTTTGAGTCTGGTCAAAGAAGGCTGGGAGCAATCTCCCAGGAAACCTCCCCAGGATGTATACAGTTACATGCTGGCCTTTAGGAACCAGACTCGGCGCTTCAGAGATCTTGCTCAGGCAAATCTGGAGGCCAGCCAGGAAGAGATGAAGCGGTGGTACGACCGGAATGCCACTCTGGTCGAACTTCAGCCTGGTCAAGAAGTTTGGGTCATGTCCCCTGTGGAACCTTGTGCGCTCAAGGACAGGTGGACTGGACCGTTTAAGGTTGTGGAGAAGAAGAGCGATGTCACCTACTTGGTGGACTTGAAATCTCCCAGGAACCCCTTGAGGGTCCTGATGTCAACCGTTTGAAGCCCCACTTAGAAAGGTCCGAAGTGGGCATGCTCCTAGCTACAGATGCTGGAATGGAGGAGGAGAGTGAGCCTCTTCCTGACCTCCTGTCTGCAAAAGAGCAAGATGGGTCAGTGGATGGTGTGGTCCTCTCTGACACACTGACCCTTGAGCAGCAGCAAGATTGTCACCACCTGTTGGGGCAATTTCCTGATCTGTTTTCCTTGGTTCCTGGTGTCACTCATTGGTGTGTCCATGATGTTGACACCGGAGACAGCCCTCCTGTGAAGCACAAGGCTTACATGGTGACTGACAAGGTCAGAGCATACATTAAGGAGGAGGTCTCCAAAATGTTTGCCTTAGGGGGGATTGAGTCCTCTAGCAGTCCTTGGGCCAGCCCAGTGGTCTTGGTCCCAAAGGCTGCTGCGCCTGGTGCTTCACCAGAACTTCGGTTCTGTGTGGATTACCGAGGACTCAATTCAGTCACCAAGACTGACGCGCACCCCATCCCCAGAGCTGATGAGCTCATAGATCGGTTGGGGGCTGCACGGTACCTTTGCACGTTTGATCTAACGTCTGGGTACTGGCAGATCGCCTTAACTGATGGGGCAAAGGAGAGGTCAGCATTCTCCACACCAGATGGGCTATACCAGTTCCGGGTGATGCCCTTTAGGATGAAGAATGCCCCTGCCACCTTCCAGAGGTTGGTCAACCAGGTCTTGGCTGGACTGGAGGATTTCAGTGCCGCCTACCTGGACGACATCGCAGTGTTCAGCGCCAGCTGGGAGGAACACTTGCGCCACCTCTAGGAAGTGTTGTTGGCCCTGCGCAGAGCAGGCCTCACAATCAAAGCCAGTAAGTGCCAGATTTTGCAGGGTTCTGTGGTGTACTTGGGGCACCAAGTAGGGAGTGGCAAGGTGGCCCCCCTGCAACCCAAGATTGATACCATCCTGGCTTGGGCGCTGCCCAAAACCCAAACTCAGGTGAGAGCCTTCTTAGGTCTCACGGGTTACTACAGGAGGTTTGTCAAGGATTATGGTAACATTGTCCACCCCTTGACTTCGCTGACTTCCAGGAAGCAGCCACGAAATGTGATCTGGACTGACGCCTGTCAAACGGCCTTTGACACCCTGAAAGCTGCAATGTGCACAGCACCTATACTCCAAGCACCCGACTTTTCTAAAGAATTTATTGTCCAGACGGACGCTTCAGAGCATAGCGTGGGGGCTGTTCTAGCTCAGGTGAATGAAGAGGGCCGAGACTTGCCTGTAGCCTTCATCAATCGGAGGTTACTTCCCAGGGAAACAAGGTGGAGTGCGATAGAGCGAGAAGCATTTGCTGTGGTCTGGGCGCTGAAGAAGCTAAGACCCTACCTGTTTGGGACTCACTTCCGGGTTCAGACAGACCACAGGCCCCTCAGATGGTTGATGCAGATGAGGGGTGAGAATCCAAAACTGTTGAGGTGGTCCATTTCCCTACAGGGGATGGACTTTACTGCGGAACACCGCCCTGGTACAGATCACGCCAATGCTGATGGTCTGTCCAGATTTTTCCGCCTTCGTGATGAGAACTCCCCAGGGGAAGGGTAGTTCTCCCCACATTTCAGCTGGAGGGGACACGTGTTAGACCTGACATCATTGGCTTGAGTCTCTCCTCCATTTTTTCTGTTTGCCTCCACTGTTTACGATGTTTTTGCTGGTATATGCTTTGGGCACTGTGCCACTGCTGATCAGTGCCACAGTGCAAGTGCTCCCTATGTTAAATTACTGTATTGATTGAATTCCATGTTTGGCTTATTTGGTTTGCTGTCAGTCCCTAGTCTAGCGCACCTGGAGTGCCGGGGCTTGTAAATACAAATGCCGCTCGTGGGCTTGCAGCACATGTTGTGCCACCCACAAGAGCGGCCTAGTAAAAGTATGTCTGAGGGTCTGCCATTGCCAGACCCACGTGCAGTCTAGTACTGTCACGCTGACTGCGCAAGTACCCCTACTTGCCAGTCCCTAAACCTTCCCTTAACTTCATGTTAGTCACCCCTATGGTAGGCCCACGGGCAGGGTGCGTTGTAAGTATAAGGTAGGACAGGCCTGACCAAGTTGGCATGTCCTAATAGTGAATTACAGCCATATTCGTTTTTCACTATTGCGAGGTAACCTGCTCTCCATTAGTTAGAATGGGCTGCCAGGATTATTAATGCTATAATCCTAGCTGGCTCGGGGAGCATGGTGCAATGTCGAGTTTGGTATCTCTGAACTCTGGGTTTAATTACGCATCCGTTTGTGTGGATGGTTTTTGGACTCTGGGTTTGAAAATAGCACTTTTAGAAAGTGGCTATTTTCTTGTCTAACCATTTCTGGTTTCTGCTGGTTTGGTGCGTGTATGACAGGAGCTGGGTGGCTCCAGAGATCTGATGAGTCAATGTGGGATGAGTGGGACATTTTCGTTGAGAGTAGGGGGAGAGTAGCTTCTGATAGCCTGCCCTGCCTGATACAGTGCTGGCTCCACCTCCTGCCAGGCGACTGATGGCTCTGTGCCTGCCATGGACAATCCTGGCCCCACCTCCTACCAGGAGGCCGATAGCTCTGCTCCTGCCAGTGACAATGCTGGCTCCACCCCCTGCTGGGCGTCTGAGGACCTAGCCCTGCTCAGTGAATAGGCCAGGTGCCTCTGCCTGGCTCCACCCACAACAGACCCAGGATGTTGGGAAATTCCCCTGCATGGACAAAGGGATCAAAGCCAAAAAGGGGTATAAGAGAACGACCCCTGAACCAAGAATTTAGATCACTTCTGACAAGGAACCCTTAAACCAAGGACAAGAAGCCTGCTGATCCAAGGACTTGCCTACCCCTTCTGCCAGTGTGCTGTTTTCTGGGGGGAATCCTGCATTGCTTCTTTATTTTTGCCAAGGAACCAGGAGAGAGGAACTGTGTGTGTACTCTCACGCTTTGCTAAGAAAATCTCCAAGGGTTGGAAGAGTGCCAGCCTCCTGTTGAAGTCACAGGGCTAAAGGACTTCATCTGCTTAAAGTGCTATTTGCTGGAACCTGTGAATCCAGCACCTCTGAAAGAACCAGCAATCTCGACGCCGACGGACGTCGCCGAATCCAGCTCGACATCGTGAGTAACGGCTCCAGTGTCCCGCTTCCTTGACGCCGGCCGCCTCGCCCGATCGACGCCAGCAGCAACGCCAGTGAGTAGTGAGTTCGGCTCCAGCTCCAAGGGACCTCGTGTCTGCACCGCTGCTGATCGCATCGACTTCGAAGCCCTCTCGACGCCGTGAGCGCTGCTCACTCTTGCAACATCATCATCGACATCGACGACTACTGAGGCCTGATCTACACCGACGACGCAACGCCGGATTGCTCGACGCCGCTGATCATCGTGTGCTTCATTTTCCAAGGTACTGTGTTGTGGGGGGTCCGTGTGACTCCGGGCTCGACGTAGCGCTCCTCGCGGTCGGCGCGAACCTTTGGATTAACTTTGCCTCGACGTCGTGTGACTCCCGTGTGGGTTACATTGTCGCCAAGAACTTTGTGCTAAGAAGAAACTACGCTTGAACTATTATTTCCCCTTCCAAAAGTATTTATTAAGATTGTGCATATTTTTGTCGTTATTTGGTCTTGTGCTAAGCCTTATATAAAAATACTTATTTTTATAATACTACTGTGTCGTGTCCATTTGCAGTGTATTCACTTTATTACTGTATGTGGTCATAAATGCTTAACACACAGCCTCTGAGATAAGCCTGTCTGCTCTGCCAAGCTACCAAGGGGGTGAGCAGGGGTTTTCAAAGCGTGTGATCCCCTTGCCCTGACTAGAAAAGGTGTGTCCCTATTTGTCAGAAGTGCATACCTCTGCCAACTAGAGACAGCCGGTTCTAACAACGGTGATGGATTAAACCCAGATCTTTTGACTGGGTGTGAGGGTTTGATTGATTCAGATGCTCCGTCCATCACCACCCCCTTTTGTACCGGTGAATTAATCAATCACGTTCTTTGAAGTAACCTAGTATTAAATCGCAGTATACCTTTTCCGTTTCACCTACTTACATGTAAACAAGAAAGAAGAGGTGAATCAAACGTTACCCAACTACAGACCGATGTCCCTTTACCACCTAGCACTAAAATCCTGCTGTTATCTCACAATTATCAAATTATTTGGAAATAAATAACCTCTGCAGTGACTTTCAGTCAAGGTTCAGACTGTGTAGCGGTACCGAAAATACATTACTAAGCATCAAATAACAACTGCTTTCCACAATGACCAGAGTAAGGATCCTCGTAGACATGCTTTATGTATTCGATACAGTAGATTTAAAAAAATCATCTAATGTGCCAGTGAACACTTTTGGCACAGACAAAATTGTACTCTAGTGGTTACGTTATTCCTCTGAAAAATATCACAAGTGACACAAGGGCTTCCAAGAGTTTTCCAAAAAGTCCTTGCCGACAACTACACCACTGAAAGACTTCCACAGCAGGCATATCACTGGTTATTCATTTAAGATCACAGTTAAATTGAAAGAAAGCTCTAATAATAATGAAAACCAGTCAGGGTATTGGCTTTTCCCTTTTGAAATGCAATGTACATGCATACATAAATACAGAGGGTGAAGTGCTGTTTGCACGCTGTGGTGCACAGTGGAAGCCATGTTTATGAACACAATTAAATAAGGGGAGTAGAAATTAGAAAATTCAAATGCTAATTTCATCATTGGCGAGAAAACCAAGGAAATCACTAGGGAAGTATTAATATTGCATCCAATTGAATTTAGAAACAAACAAACGACAAAGGGATTGAACTGTCACACCTACGGTTTGTCAAAGATTAAGAAACCTTGTCAGGGAGTTCACGAACAGTCAGTAGTCCATCAGTGAGCTGCTGGGATTTTACACGAGTGTTCCATGGCCCATGATATAGGTGTGTTAGCCAGGACACTCTCTGGGACCCACAGCAATATGTAATTACTAAGTGCTAAAGCCGGGCCATTACAGAAAATACCGCACATTATCACGGACCTGGCAGGCAATGTGTGCAGGAGGGCCAGTGTGAGCGGGAAGAAGCAAGTGAACAGCAAGGGGAGAGAGGGTGTGAGGGAGGGAACTCGTAATTTTTGAACAGCCGCGGGAATGTGGGAGGAAGAAGAGAGTGTGAAAAGGGAGATGTCTTGTGAGGCCACAATGAAAGAAACTTTTTTTTAAAAAACAATAATAAAACAAATACCTGAAACAACAAAAATCGCCTGCTCATTATGGCCTGAGACGAGGCCTTGGTCCGACCACGAGATGATTTCTGGCTGCTCTGAAACAAACCCACGTGTGACACACTGGAAGCAGCCATCTCGAGTCTGCGCAGACTCAATTTCTCAGTTTCCAGTCTGTTTACAGCCTCAACCCCACCCTTTCCCAACACGTCACAGTGACGAATGGGAATGGGTGGGGTGACCAATTCTCCACTCCCTGATTGACGTGAAGCCCTGGCGCTACAGGGCTTCGCTGTAAAACGCCCAGGGCTGATTTCATCCTCACGGCATCAGGGGGTGGAGACTGGCCTGCAACTCAATGCTTTTGCCGAGTTGATGACATCACAATCCCCAGGGCAGTGAGATCGTAAGCCCGGCAAAAGCTGTAGAGTTTGTCACTCAGCATCAGCCTCGCTGCAGAATGAATCATCGCAGGCAGTGTGTGCGCACCCCCGACCCTGAAAATAAAAGAAGAAACGAATGATGCATGTTTAGGCTGTGTGTTCACTGTGTCTGTAACACAAAACAGTGAAACACAACACTTTGCTTTTTTGACCAGTGCCAGCTAAAGTAAAGGGGGCGGAGCCCGACGCCCTCAAGTAGAAACCGCCCCTGTTGTACAGGTATATATTTAGGTTTAGCGTGAGCCAGCGCGCAAGCGTTGCTCTGGGAAGAGCTGTGGTAGTTCAGTAGGGAGAGAAGCCACACCCACGCCCCACTACCCCACCCTTATTTTTAATTGGCTTGAGTGTCTTTCCTTTGTAAATGCTGTCTTCTGATTCATTATGAAGCTTGTTAGTCCCTCCTTGTTAGGGCCACGTAGTCATGTGTGCGTGTTATTTGAACTGTGAGCACTACTTTGTCTGTGCCTTCTCGCCCCATTCTTCCCCCTCCCCCTGCCCGCACTCCCATTGTCTGTGCCTTCTCGACCCCTTCACCCCCCACCTGCAGTCCTGTTGTCCGTGCCTTCTCCCTCTTCCCTCCGGCCGCACTCCTGTTGTCCGTTCCTTCTCCCCCCGCCCCCTGCCCGCACTCTCGTTGTTCATGATGCAATATGCAAGAGGTCTCGAATAAATGACAGTCCTATTGCATTGCAAATGACTGTTTAAACAATTGTTTATGACTACGTAGAAGTTTCTTAAATGTGGAAATATTCCATAGGTTGTTTGTACAGGCGGGCCCCTCTGCCCGAGAAAGAATTGAAAGTATGCCGACCTAACCCATCAGGGGGGTTATGGTAAAAAACAGGCTGGTTAGTTCTCTTTGTCTAGAAAAGCAGGTTTTGTGTGACTGTGTGATCTCCGGCAGCGTGGGTAATGTTCCTTTGCCTGTGAAGCTGCACCAGAGCCCGGGGAGGCTGAGTCCGGGGTAGGAGCGAGGCATCGGCACACAGAGGAGGAATCAGGCCGGTTGCTGGGCACTGAGATGAGAAATCCAGGGAGCTCTTCCTAGGAGCTGCAACTTCCCTCCAGAGTCCGGTTCGTTTCAGTCTTTTTTTAGGTCGAGCAGACGTACTCTCAATGCGTGAGCATTGAGAGTGTCTGCTCCAGACCTAATGTGGCCCGTATTTAGGAAAGTGGACACGACTCAGACGCGCGCTTTTGCAGTCTCAGTTTTGACCGCGGGAGCGCGCGTCTGAGCCGCGCCTGCGCAGAGTAAGTCACAGCCCCTGCTCACAAACAGACACAGCCAGCCCCCACCCCTCTGCATGCACGCACACACACACAGGCGCGCGCGCACACACACACACACACACACACGCACATACACACGCTGCCGCCCCCCACCTCCCTGCATACACACAGACACGCAAGCACGGAGCCCCACTCACCGGGACTTCTACTCCGCAGGACTCTTCCGGGGAGACAACGTTCCCAGTCAGGTCCCGCTCCGGGCTGCTCACTCCGACGTCAACGGGCACAGGGACACCGGCACTCCGCTCCTTGGCTTCCCGGGCGGACGCCGGCTTCACGCAGGGCTCTCCTCTCTCTGCACCGGAGCCATGCGCCAGCCACTGCAGCCTGCCTCCTGGGAAGCTCCGGTCGCGTGTCCGGCCCCGCCCCCGTCCCAACAAAGGTTGCCTGGCTTCCTGTTGAAGCCGGGCTGCGGCGGTGAGTTTGCTTGTTTACTTTCTCCCAGAGACTGCAAGTAGGTAAAAAACGCAAAAACAGGACATTTTTCATTAGCACTTGGTAAATTTCAAAACTGGTGGTAAAACCCTTCTTGTTTCTGAAACCTGAGACGAGAGTTATATTAGCACGGTAAACAGTTGGTTGGAATCATTTAAAATATTGCAATTTACCTTTATTTGGTGAAAAGCACACATTTGCTGCGTTTTCTCTTTTTTTCCTTTTTCCTTGTGGAGATTACAGAAATCCTTGATACCTATTTCAATCCCTAACTTGCTGTAAACAAGGATGGACATTTGGCCTGTACATATTTTGTGGAAACAAAATAATGAAGGCTTAAACACAAATTGCCCCAAATTAAAAGAAACAAAACACACAAAAAACACAAACCGCTCAACACTGATTGGAAAGCTTTAGCACTTTTTAAGGGGTTAAAATATGACACCAAAACAAGATTTAGGCCAACATCCCACCAGAAATATTATCAACCTCAGTGCTTGCCCCACAGCAAGTGGGACCCGAACCCTTTTATGGAAGCTTTTATGATATTAAAGCACATTTATGACTGTCCGCTTTATTATGAACACTAATCCAACACAAAAGGAAGCATTGGCAAAAAACGAAAAAACTGCATTTGTTGGAGACCAACAATTATAGTGAACTTATGAAATTTATATTTGTGCTTATCTGCATTTTGACTGTCCTGTTCTTTGCTCACATTGGACTTCTTAATCTCGACTTTTTAATACTCCGTTACCCAAAATAAACAATACAATTCCCCTTCCTCTGCTAGACTCTACCTGTCATTGCCTTCCTTGTAACTGGTGAGCAGATCAACCTGGAAGAGAATACAGACCATGCATCTTTGGGCGTGACCTATATTTACTCAGCATCCCCTTTCTCCTCTGTGGTGCTATTATGGCAGTCGCCTGAGATGGCGCTTTTGGGGTAGGAGACTGATGTTTGTCTTGATGATAGAAGGGATATGACCTGTGACGGTGTTTGGAGTAGTTGGGAACTTTGCAGTTGTACAGGGAATTCTGAAGTTACTACTGAGTTTATGCTGCTTTAAATTTAAAAATCTAATTTAACCCAGACGTCGGACTTTTGAAGTAATGCCTTGCATTGTGGTGTATAGATTGGAGCTAATGTTGACATACATGCTGGTTTTTGAAGTAGGCCTACTTTATTTGGTCCAAAAAATGTAAATATCCTACACATTGTGCTTGAAGGGTTTTTCAGTAGTAACGTGTTTGAGCAGTGCAAGGATCCCTCCGGCGGCAGAAGTGGACAACTGAAAACGGCCGCAGCAGCAGCAATAAATCTTTGCCCAGCCAAATACTCACTATAAAAAAGTATTTTATTCCTTTAACAACTCACGCAAAGGAAACATGCAACAGCTCTTTTATTGGCATTGTAAATGACAAAGCTATTAATTTAGGTATTTAAAAAAAAAACATAAATAAAAACTTTGCCATTTACAATACCAATAGCTCAAACTTTCCTAATGCGAGACCTATTGCATTGCAAATGCTTGTCATTTGTGTAACTGTCCCCTTGCTCCAGTGCTCAATCTTTTCTGCTCATCCGCCCTCTCAGTTTATTCAGTAGAGCTTCACTGACATGACTTGTTACTGACCTATTGATTTGCACGTGTTGCCAAAGCGTTGCAGGTTCCCAGGTATTGAATGCTGTGTGCTTTCACATACGGGTCTCTGAAGGTGGCACAGATATTTCCAGGTTTTCTGCTGGCAGCTCTTCCACGTCTCAGTGTAGAAAGCAGGCATACTGTTCATCCTTATGCCTGGTGAGGTTGATGATTGCTTGGGAGAACGTCCCATAATATTAGTTTGCCTGTCTAGTGTCCGTTCCAGAGTTTGTCTGTGTCTCCTTTTTCAGCCTCAGGCTTGTGATTGCTGGTACTGTGTTTGGCCACTAGGTGTCTCTTCGCTTGTGTTAAATTTTGTAGGGTGAAACTTCTGTTTCAGCAGGTTACATATTGGTTCTTTAATTTTGTCAGATTGAGGATATTTTGCTTCAGATTTTCCCTGTTTCTTCTGTAAGTATGCATTCTCTTCATCTTTCCCTGCCTATCTTAGGTCCTTTTTCTCTCCTCTCCTCTGTCTTATTCCCTGTGAACAAACGATCTGTCTATCTATCTATCTATCTATCTATCTATCTATCTATCTATCTATCTATCTATCTATCTATCTATCTATCTATCTATCTATCTATCTATCTATCTATCTATCTATCTATCTATCTATCTATCTATCTATTCTATCTTTCTATCTACCTATCTATCTATCTCGCCAAACAGGCATCAATGTGATATGGTCCTGTGTATCACCATCAATCGGTCGCAGTGGCACCTTAAACGTCACCAGACACCCCCCTCCTCCAAATGGCAAGTTACTCATTGTGTATGTTTTGTATTGCATGCTTACTTTGGTGCCATGAGCATGACAACATTGCATAATTTTCAAACATGTAAATGTTCATTTAAAGCAGTAAATACTATACAGACCTAAATTCTTTAGTTGTGCTAATAATAAGAGAAAAGTATTTAATTATGTAGTTACAAAACATGAAACATAAAACATGTTTTGCTTAAAAAGCACATTCTGGCTATAAAAATCAGCTATTGTTGAAGCTGCTAGCAAGGCTGAGCTATCATTGGGCCCCGATTGCAGTTAGCCAGTTTTGCTGTTGTGAATATAGTAGTGCACACAACACAAAGTGGTTATGCTCACACATTTGTGATACTACTTCTGCAATGTTGATTGAACACCTGGCCCTAATTCTATTTGGAATGTTCAGGGTTTGCTTTTACACATAGACTACAACACAATGAGCAACGGCTAAGCTCAGCTTTGTTTCAAGCTTCTCCTGCTACAGTCTGCTAACAATGGGCCCTGTGTGCAGTTTGAAAGCTTAGGTTTTGTTTTATAATTCATGAATAGGTTTCTAATTAAACAGTGGAAAATGCTGATGCACTGCAGAGTCCACCTGTAGGAAAATGCCTTTTATTGAGTGGTCACCCCTGTTTCTTCTGGATTGATGCTGCTGGTTCTTAGGTCGAGCCTGGGAAGCGCATGCGCTGCTCTGCAAGGCATGCTGTATTCAGGTAGGGACTTGAAGCTCCACCCACTCGGCATTGTCATTTACAAAGCCATTAGCTCAAACTCTCATAAAGTCTCTCAAAATCTCATCAAGATTCCTAACTGCTCTCCCCCAACCTCCAAGTTGGAGGATTCTACAAAGAAAGCAGCGGATTTTGCTATATTCTTCGATGAAAAAGTGAAATCACTCGTGGATCAGGTCGCTCATCCTACCCCTCCAGAGGAGCGCAAATCTTCATCCATTTGGCAGAATTTTGACTCCATATCTGAAGATGCCTTCCTCAAGTGCATCCACGAAACATAGCCCTCCAACCATTCTCTGGACCCCATCCCCAGTGCCATTGACTTCTATACCCATTCCCTTTCCTATTGGACCACTCTGGTCAACCTCTCCCTCTGTCAAGGCTCCCTCCCTGTCTCCTTCAAAACTGGGCAGGTCACCCCTCTGCTTAAAAAACCCACTGCTGATGCGAATGACCTTAACAACTTCCGCCCCATCACTAATCTACCCTTTCTTGCGAAGATCACAGAAAGATGTGTAGCGAAACAACTCTCTCGTCATATCAAGGACAATGATCTTCTTGACAATTGTCAGTCCGGCTTCATCCAAAATTGCAGCACTAAAACAGCCCTACTGCAAGTGGTTGATGACGCGCTGAGGATACTCGATTCGGGGGGTCCTGTCTTCTAATTCTCCTAGACCTTTCTGCAGCCTTTGACACTGTCAATCACAACACCCTCATCAACACTCTTTAACAGAGAATGGGCATGGAGGGCACTGTGCTCAAATGGTTTGCCTCCTTCCTCTCAGATAGATCCCAAATGATCAAAATAGCGAACAGTCTTTCATCTCCTGTGGCGGTAGGTCAAGGTGTTCCTCAAGACTCTATACTTGCACCCACATTGTTCAATCTCTATTTAGAACCACTGGGAAATCTCCTCAGTAAATCCGGGATCCACTATCATCTCTATGCAGATGACACTCAAATCTATCTCAAGGTTGCCTCCACTCACGATCTCTCCATCCTAAGCTCTACTCTCGACTCCATTCTAAACTGGATGTCAACTCATTAACTGATTCTGAATCTCTCCAAAACTGAATTCCTCCTCCTCTCCTCCTCACTCTCTCCTCCCCCGGTTCAATCATGGATGTATCAGATGAATCTACTTAAGAATAAACCCATCATTGTCGACAGCGTAAAATCCCTTGGTGTCATACTCGACAAAAAACTCAATCTAATCTCCCACATCAATTCCATTGCAAAGGCTGCTCGATACCAACTGCGCCTTCTTTGGGGAATTTGCCGCTTTTTCCCGGAGCAGGACCTTAAAACCCTGGTGCAATCCTTGGTCTTCTCCAGACTGGACTACTGACATTCTCTTCTTACTGGCCTCCCCAAATCCCACTTGTTCCCCCTTAGATCTGTTCTCCATTCAGCAGCTCGTTTAATTTATGGGGCCAAAAGAAGCGACCACATCACACTGATGTTATCCACCCTCCACTGGCTTCCCATCGAGGCTAGAGCTATCTACAAGACTGCCTGTATCACCCACAAAGCTTTGCACTCCTCCTCTCCTCGCTACCTGGCGAATAAACTGAAACTCTCTGGAGGCTCTAGACCATCACGTAATGTGGAAAATCTACTGCTTGAACCTCCCACTTTCAAGAAGGAAAGATCGATGGCCCAATCCTTTTCAGGCAACATGGTGAGAATCTGGAACTCACTTCCGCCTCAGCTCCGGACCACCCCCTCCTCCCAGGTCTTCAAAACGGACCTCAAAGTTCTCCTCCTCCAAAGACACCTCCAAAAGTAACTCACATCCTCTCTGTTATCTGAAGAAAGACCTCCCATTACTGAAAACTCTATTCTCCATGACTATGGAAGTGCCTTCCCAGTGTGTTAGTGTGGTTGGAGTGTATGCCATTTATTGCAGTATTATCAGTGTACCTGTGTTTGGTACTCTTTTGTAACATGCACAAGCCACTTTTCTCTTGTAACACACTGTTTGCTACCACTAAGAAGCATGGGCGAATGTTGCGAATTCGCGGTTCGCGAATTTGCGTATTCACAAATTCGCAATCCGCAAAATCCGCGAACTCTCGCGAATTTGCGGATTTTTTCTTTTTTTTGTGTTCGCAAGGGTTTCTGCCAGTTCGCAAGGGTTTTGTACCAGTTCGCAAACGCGAACTTACTTGTCGGCTCGCAACGGTTGCGACTATGTTGTTTCTACATCTGGTTCTTCACAGCACCCTCTGTTTCACCACTGCCACCCTCTGGTTCACCCATGCCACCCACTGGTACATCACTGCCACCTTCTGGTTCATCACTGTAGATCATGGGTACTCATAGTACGGCCTGCGGGCCGCCAGCGGCCCGGCAAGCCTTCCGTGGCGGCCCGTGGACCTTGCAGATATTGTACCAGTTTAAAAGAAAAAAATTCTAGAGTGTCAGCAAACGGCGTCAGACTCGGAGAGGCTCTGCTCTATGGGGGCCGGGAGATTCCAGCCATAGAGTGGAGCTGCAGGGGCCTCAGAAGAGGTGAAACAGAACAAAGCCTCATTAACAAGGTAATGGTCTTTTAAAGACCTGTGAAGCGCTCCGTGGCGGATGTGTGCGCACCAGGCAAATAAATTAATGAAATCAAAAACGAAGAATAAGGAAAGCCCTTGTCAATGACTGTTTGACTAACTCCCTCTTGACTTCACAAACTCACTCTTGCCTTTGCTAACTCTCTCTTGCCTTCACTCATATTCTTTTTTATTGGCTTTCCCGTTCAAGTAAATGTACGGTTTCCTTTTCAATTTACGGAAATATGCGGTCTTCTGATTTCTGAGTACTCTGTGTATTTTCTTCCCACATATGCTTTGTAATCTTGCTTTTGAAGCTTGGCCTTTTTCCTCAATAGGCGCCTCAGCTTTGCAATTTCGTTCCACCCTTTTTTGCAATTGTAAAGCTTAGCTTCCTTAAATTACCTAGCACAATTAAAAACAAGTGTGAAGCTGTGTGTGATTTAAACCGGCATGTATGTTATATTCTTCATATTTGTATAGAGACTGCATGTCCCAATCTGTGGCCTATTTGTTTGATAACGTTAGAGAAGAACGACTGGAATTAATTGTTCAGTTCTCAAAAACAAACATAATTTATTGTATGATTAATTTCTAAAAATGGCTTTATATTGTTTCCAGAACATAAGGGCTCAATCTTTGAGCAGTGCTTTGTTCTTATTTATGCTTGCAATGTTTAAATCATTTACGATTATACTTCTATAACCCGCGTTTCTGGTTTTTGTCATGTTTTACATTTTTGCATAGGTGAATGTGTTCTTAAGCTTGGGGAGGGCGAGGGAGAGGGAGAGAGAGAGAGAGAGTCAAGGGAGGGAGAGAGTCAGGGGAGGGTGAGGGAGGGAGAGAGAGGGAGAGCCAGGGCAGGGCGAGGGAGGGAGAGAGTCAGGGGAGGGCGAGGGAGGGAGAGAGAGGGAGAGTCATTGGAGGGCGAGGGAGGGAGAGAGAGGGAGTCAGTGGGGGCGAGGGAGAGAGAGGGAGAGTCAGGGAAGGGAGAGACAAGGAGAGTCAGGAGAGGGCAGGGGAAAGAGAGAGCGGGAGAGTCAGGGGAGCGAGGGAGAGAAAGGGAGGGCAAGGGAGGGAGAGAGAGGGAGAGTCAGGGGAGCGAGGGAGAGAGAGGGAGAGTCAGGGGAGGGCAAGGGAGGTAGAGAGAGGGAGAGTCAGGGGAGGGCGAGGGAGTGAGAGGGAGGGAGGGAGGAGGCAGAGGGAGGGAGACAGAGGGAAACAGAGGGAGGCAGAGGGAGGGATGGAGACAGAGGGAGGGAGACAGAGGGTGAGAAGGAGGAAGACTGAGAGAAAGAGAGTGGGAGGGAGACAGAGAGAGAGAGAGGGAGAGAGAGAGAGAGAGGGAGGGATACAGCGAGAGGGAGTGAGACAGAGAAAGAGAGGAAGGGAGGGAGACAGAGAGAGAGGGAGACAGAGGGATGGAGGGAGACAGAGGGAGAGAGGGAGGGAGGGAGGGAGACAGAGGGAGAGAGTGAAAGAGAGAGAGGGAGGGAGGGAGACAGAGGGGGTGAGATAGAGGGAGGGAGACAGAGAGTGAGGGAGGGAGACAGACAGAGAGCGGGAGGGAGACAGAGAGAGAGCGGGAGGGAGACAGAGAGAGAGAGGGAGAGAGAGAAGGAGGGAGACAGAGAGAGAGAGGGAGCGAGACAGAGGGAGGGAGAGAGAGAGACAGAAAGAGAGAGAGGGAGGGAGGGAGAGAGAGAAAGAGAGGGAGGGAGGGAGACAGAAGGAAGAGATAGAGAGAGGGAAGGAGACAGAGAGAGAGAGAGAGATTTGTGTATGCTAGGTCCGGTGGCTCAGTGGACTAAGAGGTCCGCTGCAGGGTCCTGCGTTCAACCTCATGGCCACAGTTTTTTTTTGGGCTCTAGCCCCGCCCCCTCTCTCACTGACCCCGCCCCCACCGGTGCGGCCCTCGGACACAAACCGCACTGTAAATTTGGCCCCTGAGAGAAAGTTTGTGAGTACCCATGCTGTAGATTATGGGGAGGAAAAGCACACCTGCCCTGCTTCAACTGACATGAATTAATTTGGGGTTGATTATTGTGTCACTGAATTTGAACTTCCAGTCTGGCACCTGCTTCCTTATCTGTAATTGCTTTCTGTTGCAGTGCAATTTTTTTTCACAGGACCTTTGTGGCCTACTTGTAGCTATTCTCTGAGCCTGCTGTGAGGGTCAGAGCAAGGTCATAGAATAGTTGCAAGTAGGCAACTGAACTCTGGAGGGGTCCCTCAGGAAGCACTACAGGGAATGGTTACTAATGATGAGTTTGAACTTTTGCACCTGCTGAGTGCTTTCAGTTTTGCATAAATCGTTTTTCTGCAATTTCGCGGGATTCGCGGGGCGCGAATTTGCACGACCTGCTCGGCCTCGAGATCCCCGGGCTTGGTGAGTAGTAGTAGCTACTGGACAATGGAGACACAGTCGCCCTCATCCTCCTCGACCTCTCTGCAGCCTTCGACACAGTCTGTCATAGCACCCTGTTACAACGCCTCAGAAACATCGGAATCCAAGGAAAAGCACTTGAATGGATCACCTCGTTCCTTGCCGGAAGAACTCAGAGAGTCCGCCTCCCACCGTTCAAGTCAGAGGCCACTGAAGTCATTTGCGGCGTGCCACAAGGATCTTCACTCAGCCCCACCCTCTTCAACGTGTATATGAGCCCCCTCGCGACCATCGCACGCCAACACAACCTCAACATCATCTCCTACGCTGATGACACATAACTGATCCTCTCACTCACCAAAGACCCTAACACCGCCAAAACCAACCTACATGAAGGAATGAAAGAAGTAGCCGAGTGGATGAAGCACAGCCGTCTGAAACTGAATTCAGACAAAACAGAAGTCCTTATCTTAGGCACCTTCCCCTCCACCTGGGACGACTCTTGGTGGCCAGAGGCCCTTGGAAAAGCACCCATCCCGACGGACCACGCACGGAACCTGGGCGTCATCCTGGACTCCTCACTCTCGATGACCAGACAAGTCAACGCCGTTTCGTCATCTTGCTTCAACATTCTTCGCATGCTCAAAAAAACATTTCACTGGATCCCCACCGAAACTAGAAAAACGGTCACCCACGCACTGGTTACAAGCCGCCTGGACTACGGAAACACCCTATACGCCGGTACCACCGCAAAACTTCAGAAAAAACTCCAACGCATCAGCCAGACTCATACTAGACATCCCGCGTAAAGACCACATTTCAGGTCACCTGAAAAACCTCCACTGGCTCCCCGTCAATAAGAGGATAACATTCCGCCTCCTAACCCACGCACACAAAGCACTTTACGAACTTGGACCCGAATGCCTCAACACACGACTTTCCTTCTACACCCCCTCCCGCCAGCTACGCTCTTCCAACCAAGCCCTTGCTGCTGTACCTCGCATCAACAAAACCACCATGGGAGGAAGATCCTTCTCCTACCTGGCGGCTAAAACCTGGAACTCACTTCCCATTCACCTTCGCCTCACTCAGAACCACCTAGCATTCAGAAAGCAACTTAAAACCTGGATATTCGACAAGTAATTCCCCACCCTTCTTCAAGCGCCTTGAGACCCTCTGGGTATGTAGCGCTCTATATAAATTAATTGAATTGAATTGAATTGAATTATTTCATCACTACTCTGTTTTCCCCTGCTCTGTGTGTTATTATATTGCAATTTTTTGTTTTTTACCAAGAGCAATAATGCTGCCGATTACATTGTAGGTAAATTTAATTATATTTCAAAATCTTCTGGGCATTTCAGGTGCACTGCTCTCCTTCTCAGTAACGTTGCTACTATGCTTATTTGTTTTCGATTTTGTGTTCATTTCATTGGCCTGAGAAATTATGTATGAGTGTAGTTTAAAGAACTGCGTAATGCTAGACACTAAGGGTCAGATTTTCGATTACCGGCGCATCCCTGCAAAGTAGCAGGGATGCGCCAGTAATTGTGCGCCACGCCACCACCACCCATGGTGCGCCATATTTACAATGCGGCGCACCGTGGGCCCAAAATGTCACCGAAGCGTTACGCATCTGTGCCGTAAAGGCGGCGCATTTCTGGGGTTGCGTCGCAACGATGGCACAGCTCCAGCAATGCTCTGGGGTGCCCTATCTCCCCAATGCTGCGTCAAGCCGTACGTCTGTTTCAAGCAGGCGCAGGGTTTGAGTCACGCATCATTGTCCTAAAAGTGACTGATTGAAATCTTGTAGATTTCCCTCAGCCACTTTTAGGATGCGTTCCTGCGCAGGAACGCCCTCCCTTGCGCCGGAACGCCCCCTGATGGCGCAGGGCTTTACAACGTGATGCATCTCCCATATGCGTCACGTTGTTAATATACACTGCACCATGGCGCTTCTTTTGTTCTGCCGCTGCGTCACAAAAGTCACGCAACAATGGAGCAAAAGAGCCGCAAGGGGCTTGTAAATCTGCCCCTACAGACTCAAGTCCAGTCCTTCCTTTGTACACCTGGCAATAAGAAGAAATAGTGGTGGTGGATTGATACTTTGAGTATTTTAATGACTGGTTAATGTAGTAGGAAACTTTTTTGTGTTGTCGCTGATCTGCAATCACGCTGCCTGCCAGTCCTAGACCTTTTTAGTAGTTTTTAGTAGTTTGTTTAGTGAGTTACATAACTTTCCAAGTCGACGGTCCGCAAATCAAGCAATACTATTATCGCAGTGGAATAGTTGTCTATTTGCTATTTCGCCAAAATATTTTGTTATTGTTCTTTTGAAATGTTTGATTTGGTTGACACCAATCATCCATGTTTTCGGGTCTTTCTTTCTTTCATGTTGTACATCAGCTCCCCCAGGGGCAAGAGGACAGAGGAGGAGGCTGCAGTGTAACTGGATTCAGGCCAGGATCGGTCAGGCGAGGGCTCCTTTGCTGGCCCCAGTAAGTTTTCATTTTAACCTATTTTTTCCTAGCGTTCCTCATTCGATTTTTTCTAAATCGTCTTTGATCTTCTTGTAGACTGTATCTAAATTCTTATCCTGCCTCCACTATGACTCCCTGTGGTATTACTAGATTATTCTTATTAGTCTGTCTGTGTAGCTAACTAAGATTGCACAGTTGGCAAAAGGTGTTAACCGAAACTCCCATTCTAGTCAGCAATAGCTCTATGCACTGAGTGCAGTCCTCTGGGATTGTCCACAATGTCTTTTCAAGTCTTCTAAATGTTTATGCTTTGACAATTCCCCACAATAAAATGTGAATGACCACCAAAAAAGAATAAGATACTACTTTAATTTTGGTTTGGATAGGAGGACAATCCATACTACTACTGTTGCATGGACAAATCTGCACAAACAGAACTATGGACACTAAATAGTGCATTGTTTATCAAATATAATAGGCGCAGGTAGACTTTCCAGATACCTCAGTGATATCAGACTTTGATGAACCCCCAATCTCCTTACTGACTAGATAGTGTGGCAGAGTCATTTAGCTCCCGAATTCATCGATGATTGATCCCCAATGATGATTATCCAACGCAGGACAAGAGTACGGAGTCAGAGTCCAGAAGTGTCAGAGGCACGGACTCATGCTTGCAAATTGCAAAACCTTTTGCTCATTCACTCTTGACCAAAAACCACAGAGTCTATTTAAGTTTTAAAGCTTTATTAAAAGTAAAAATATTTAATAAAATCAAGCTTGTCATAAAACATAAACGGCTGATTAAAAATGGAAAAGTGCTTAGTGATGATTTCTTTCACACATTTATTGTGGCCGAGCCCTCACCTAGTTTGAACTTTAATTTTTCTTTTTGGTGCTGAATCGTTGGTCACTCCGTCCTAGTGATGATGATTTGTTCTTTGAAGTGAAGCTTCTGTCTGTTATGAGAAAAATGGTGCATGCTAAAAAGCAAGCATTCATCAGTTGTGCCAAAAAGTGCAGCAAGACAACACCCTTCCCTGGAAAAAGGGACATTTTTACTTTAGAGTAGACAGTCACAAATTATTAGATTGGTTTCTGTATTCACATTTCTTCATTTCTAGACAAAATACTAATGAGTGGTGTATGTCTATGACATCTAACATTCTTAAATGTACTTTGTAGGTGGAACATCTGTTGCTGGGCCAAGCGCGGAGGTGGAGGAGGAGACTTCAGGGGAGGAGGTGGTGCAAGTGCCGGACAAAACTGCTGTGCGGGTTGACACGGTAGTGGCGGGCAGTGGTAAGCTCTTATATTCCTTACTTATTGAGATTGCAGACTGCATAGTGTGCTCCCCGTGAGAAAACATAAGGTTTGTCCAGATGAGAGACAGGAAGAAGAATGATTGACATATAGTTTGAATGGATGGATGCCTGGATCATGGTACTATCTGACTCTTAGATAGCATATTTGTATGTAGAGAGAGTAGACGGTCACTGGATGAACTAAGTGTTACTTTGAAGAGCATGTAACACCGCACCCGCACGTCCGTCCCAGTGTAGGAAAGGCAAGAAAAAGAAGTTGTAATTTTGTCCAAATACTACCATGAATAGTAGCAGTAGTTTGTATTGCAAGCACAGCATATATCCGGCTATTATGATGGCCACTCAGTACCTCTGTTAATAAGTTTAGTAGAACTCGGTCATTCATGTGTGGATGTATCACTGTTCACTCAATATAAAGCAAAGCACCTAAAGTCATCCCATATGTAAGCAAATACATACCATGTGCAGTGATAGATAATCAGAGTATTTATCTTCTTCATTTTCCTTTTCTAGTATTCATTGGCACTGTAGGGTGAAAGTTAAATTAATTAAGCAGTAGCCCTTGTAACAGAGTATTCTCAGTGCCACCCATAATAGAAAAGTAAGAGCATCACCACCTGCATGTACTGGACTGGTACAGTAACGCAAGTCTGTCTCACTCATCATGGCGGGCGTCTGTTTTTCTCGAGTGCAAGTTGACTGCGCTGGCATTATGCCGGCTTGCAGAAGTTAACGTACCAATTTTGCTAAACAAGACAGAAGAAGAAGAATAAGACTGGTGTACTGTCATAGTCGACTCTAATGGAGTGAGTCCATAGTGCTCGTAGAATTAATTCCTTAAACTCCCACTAATGTTAGAGCAAGGATGAAGAAGTGGGAGGTTAGATAGATACTGGCCACAATAGTTATGTACTGCGCTTGCAAGTTGCTAGTTCTACTGTGACACAACTTTCTGCTGAATCATTTTGTGTTAATCTTAAAGAGCATTGGTTACAGACTATGTCTTTCTTTCTTCATATAGATGCTCCTTCCAAACCAACACGGAAGGAGCTGGCTAAAAGGGCCCGGCAATGGAGGCTGGAGGCCACTGTCACCGAATATCGGCGGCTGGTGGCCCAGGAGGAGGAGGACACGCAGAGTACGTCAACAACATCCACGGCGACACCTGCATCCTCCTCCACGCTCCCTGGGTCAGCCAGTCAGCACAGCAGGTCGCCAGCGATACAGAGCCGGGGTACCGCAGCCACCTGCCATCGCCGAGCAGCAAAGAAATCAGTTGCCCCCCACAGCAGTTTCAAAAAAAGGATGCACCGCCTTTCCCTGAGGGTTTCCTACCTCGAACAGGAGCTCCGCAACACCAAAACCCTGCTCGAGACCCTCCGCAAGGAGCATGCGGACCTGGCCTGAAAAGTCAACAGCAGCCAGCAGTAGGAGGAGACTGTCCCGTGCCCCTTTTTTAAAGACTTCTGGGGGGTGGGAATTGGGAGTTGGGTTTTCTACTTTTTTGGACTTAGTTTTTAGGGACATTCGTTGGGGTTCGGGAGGGGTGGTGGGTTGGGTTTCTTGCGGGAGATTATTTATGTTAGGGACATATAAATATACTTTAAACTTTATCTTAGCATACATGTTTTTTACTGCTTTTGAGGCTGGTGGGTGGGGGTTTAACAGTCGTGAAACTTAAGTGGCATCTTGATTCAAGTTGTGCAAGTACTAATGGCCCAAATGTTTTCAAAACTAAGTGCCTCTCACAGAGTAAGTGAATTCAATAGTCCTAGGACCGTCAGTCTCTCGTCTCTCCTAATACTCCATTATACTACCTCCCCCCAAACGCTTATCTTACCTGTAATTTGTTTTTGGAAATAGGGCTAGGCACAGGGCTGGCTGCATGCGAAATGGTGATTAAGGTTGGCAATCCTGGGCGGATGAAATGTCATCATTGCGGTGGTACTTGTGGTGTTTGGCAGTTGCAGCATCTGAAAAAAAAGAAAACTAAACCTTGTTTGTCCTTACCGTAGCATTAGAACGGTACGATAGAGAATATAGCAGGTGACAGTACACTAGAACAGTGCCAAAATGTAGCCTAACAAATGGTAAAGTATTGAAAGTATAACTAGTACTTGCGTTGAATTTCTTTGACATTGGCTACTACTACAAGAAATAGTACTGAAGGTGAAGGACACAGCAGCGTAATAATGTGCCACGTCTAGGAGGAGGATGTTCTTGATGACCAATCAAGTTGATGGCGCACATGAAAATCTGCTTTCATTTGCCAATAGTGACTCAGTGTCAAGCTGAGTAAGAATAGAATATATCCTCGGATTCCTTCACCAGCCTGTTGCTATGACCTTATCCTCCCTAGCAATAAGCATGGGCGAATTTTGCGGATCTCGCGTTCGCAAATTTTGCGGATTTGCGGATTCGCAATCCGCAAAATCCGCGAATTCCCGCGAATTTGCGGATTTTTTTTTTTTTTTGTGTTCGCCCGTGTTTCTGCCAGTTCGCGAGGGTTTTTACAATTTCGCAATTTGCGAACTTACCTGTCGGGTCGCAAGTTTTGCGAACTTGTTGTTTCTACATGTCCAGCCTGTTTGGGACACTCTTCTTCATCACTGCCACTCTCTGTCACCACTGCCACTCTCTGACTACTCATGCCACCCTCTGGCCCACCCATGCCACCCTCTGTTTCATCACCACACCCTCTGGTTGTCCAGTGTACATTATTTTCGGCAAAGCAAAGCACACCTTCCCTGCCTCAAGTGACCTGAATTAATTTGGGGCTGATTAATGTGTCACAGAATATTTTTTTAGCTGGCACCTGCTTCCTTAGTGCGCCCTGATTAGTGATCTTTTGCACTTGCTAAGTGCTTTCATTGTTGCAAAATTAGTTACAACACCTGCCCTGCCCCAACTGACAATAATGAATTAGGGGCTAATTAATGTGTCACTGAAAGAATTTAAAGTTCCAGCCTGGCACCTGCTTGTCTGCTCCTTTAGCTGTAAATCAGGACCTTTGTGGCATACAGTTAAGGTCAGAGCAGGGTCACACAATAGTTGCAAGCAGGCAACCGAATTCTGGAGGGCCCCCTCAGGAAGCAATACAAAGAATCGTTACAAATCATGAGGTTGACCTTTTGCACCTGCTCATTGCTTTTGCTTTTGCTGAAATCGTTTTGCGGTTTTTTTCGCGCTATTCGCGGGGCGCGGCGTCGTGCGAAACCGACCGCGGAAGCCGCCAATTCGTGCGAATGAGCATTTTATTTTTTTGCGGCTTGTTGTTTCGCGAGTTTTTTTGCAGTATTCGCGAGCCGCTTGCAGCGCAACACGCGAATTTACCCCAAGGTCGAGTACGGGCGCGGCCATTTTGTTTGCGTGACGTATTTCCGTTTCCGCCCGCTATGTATAATCTCGCGCAGTAAGCGCATTGCGAGTAGAGGTTCGCACGAGATCGCGCGGGAAATCTAGAGGTTCGCACGAGATCGCGAGGAAAATCTCGCGCGAACTGACTTTCGCGCTCGGAAACGGGCGCCGGCCATCTTGTTTTTCATTCATTTCCTGTGTCTGGGCATGGTGTTTAATCCTCTTGATATCTTTCCCATCCTTTGCTTGTTTTCAGTTTTTTTTTTACGATTTTGCTTCTTATCTATCCCTCTCTTTTCCTAGCTGTATATTTTTGTCTTTTCTGCTATTTTTCTTTACTTTTAAACTACTTTTGTAAACTCTTTTCTTTTCTTCTTCCCTATCCTATTCTTTCTTAATTTTCTACTTCTTCCTACCTTACCTGCCCAGACCATGGTCAAGCCAGGCGCCGTGAAGCTGCCCAGGCACTTGAGGGCCGCAGCGGCGGCGGGGAGTAGTGCTGGACCCAGTGGCAGGACAGCAGGCGTGAGATCGAGGGGGGAGCAGGTGACGCGCCGGGAGATATTCAGCCCGGAGGAAGTGGGCGCGCTGGTCTACTTCGTCCAGCGCCGCCTGCCCAGGACCATCGCGGGAGGCGGCAGGATCGCGGCCGGCGGCTACAACATGCGGGAGCGCCGGAAGCGGTGGGAGAAGGTGTGCTGGGCCATATCCCACCTCTACGGGGTCCAGCGCACCTACAGCCAGGTCACCCATCGCTGGACGGACCTCCTGGACCGCGAGCGCGACCTGCTGGACCAGCTCGGCTTGGAGATCCCCGGGCTTGGTGAGTAGTAGTAGCCATTGGCATTTAATCACTCACTACTATGATGTTTTCTCCTGCTCTGTGTTGTTGTATTGCAAATATTTGTTTTTTACATGGAGCAAGCCAATAATGCCGCTGATGACGATTACATTGTAGTTAAATTATATTTCAAAATCTTCTGTGCATTTCAGGTGCACTGCTCTCCTTCTCAGTGGGGTTGCTACTATGCTTATTTGTTTTCTATTTCGTGGTCTCATTGGCCTGAGTAACTATTATGTATGATTGTACTTAACAGAACTGCGTAATGCTAGACACTAGGGGGCAGATTACATTTACAAGCCCCTTGCGCCACGTTTACGTTGCCTTGCGTGACGCAACAGCGGCGTAAACGTGCCGCATCCCTGCAAGTCATTTACAGCATGACGCATCTAGGGAGATGCGTCACGTTATAAAGCCATGGGCCTGCACCACAATGGGTGCGTTCCTAGTACGCAGGGTGGGCGGTCCAGCGGCTGTGCGCCTCGCAAAATTGCCTGCGTGAAATCTACAAGATTTAACGCAGGCACTTCTGCGACGCTGCTACGTCAATTCAATTCCTTATGTCTGCTCGAAGCAGGCGAAAGGACTGACACAGCATGTAAAGTATTGGGTGGCCCTGAGCATTACTGGAGTTGCATTGCGTTGGCGACGTGACTCCAGCGATGCGCCGCTCTTACGTGACGAGATGCGTCACGCAAGTGCCTACCCTTGCGCCAGGGCGCGCCGCATTGTAAATGAGGCACATCTGCCGTGTCGCAAGGGTAGTTTTGCGTGACGCATTTGATCTGGCGCATCTCTGGAGATGCGCCAGAACGCGTAAGTAAGTATGCCTCTAAGGGGCAGAATTGCAATTACCGTCGCATCCCTGCAAAGTAGCAGGGATGCGCCATTAATTGTGCGGCCCGCTACCACCACCAAACATGGTGCGCCGTATTTGCAATGCGGCGCCCCATGGGCCCAAAACGTCACCGAAGCTTTACTGCTGGAGTTGCGTCGCAACGATGGCGCAGCTCCATCAATGCTCTGGGGTACCCTATCTCCCCAATGCTGGGTCAAGCCGTACGTCTGCTTCAAGCAGGTGCAGGGTTTGTGTGACGCATCATTGTCCTAAAGGTGACTGATTGATATTTTGTAGATTTCCCTCAGCCACTATTAGGATGTGTTCCAGCGCAGGAATGCCCTCCCTTGCGCCGGAACGCCCCCTGATGGCGCAGGGCTTTATAACGGGATGCATCTCCCAAATGCGTCACGTTGTTATAATATTATACGCCGCACCATGGCGCCCTTTTTTGTTTAGCTGCTGCGTCACAAAAGTCACGCAAGAACGGCGCAAAAGAGCCGCAAGGGCTTAAATCTGCCCCTTCCTTTGTAACCCTGACAATAAGAAAAATAGTGGCGGTGGATTGATAGTTTGACTATTTAAATGACTGGTAATGTAGCAGGCAACTGTTAGTGTTGTCACTGATCTGACTGAAATCACAATGGAGTTTGTCTGTCACTTTGCGTCTTGCCTGCGGACTGCTGCCTGCCAGTCCTAGGTGAACGTTTCAGTACTTTGTTTAGTGAGTTACGTGACTTTCGAAGTCACAGGTCCGCAAATAAATAAAAAGTAACCATAATCAATATAATTTCGCGGAAATATTTTGTTATTGTTCTTTTGAAATGTTTGATTTGGTTGACATTGACAAGCAACAATCATCCATGTTTTCTGTTCTTTCTTTCATGTTGTACGTCAGCTCCCCCCAGGGGCGAGAGGAGGACACAGGAGCAGCAGGCGGCGGATGCTGTTCAACAGGGCCAGGATCGGGCAGGCGAGGGCTCCTCTGCTGGCCCCAGTAAGTTTTCATTTTAGACTAGTACCTATTTTTCCTAGCGTTCCTCATTTGAATTTTTTCAAAATTGTCTTTGCTCGTCTTGTAGACTGTATCTAAATTCTTATCCTGCCTCTACTATGACTCCCTGTGGTATTACTAGATTATTCTTATTAGTCTGTCTGTGTAGCTAACTAAGATTGCACGGTTGGCGAAACTCCCATGATTCTAGTCAGCAATAGCTCTATCAACTTAGTGCAGTCCTCTGGGATTGTCCATAATGTCTTTTGAAGTGTTCTATCTGGACTCATGCTTGCAAAAATTGCAAAACCTTTCGCTCAGTCACTCTAGTCTGGAGGACCAAAAAACACAGATTGTATTTAAATTTAAAAGCTTTATTAAAAGTAAACACATTTATTAAAATGAAGTCATATTAAAACTAAACGTTTAACTGATAATGGAAAAGTGGTTAGTGCTGACGATTAATTGAAGACATTTCTTGTGGTCGAGCCGAGCTCTCACCTGGTTTCAACTTGATCTTGTTGTTAGAAGTCCATCTTCTGTCTGTGTGGAGAAAAATGGTGCGTGTTAAAAAATCAGCCTTCATCAGTTGTGCCAAAAAGTGCAGCAAGACAACCTTCCCTGGAAAAAGGGACATTTTTTTTAACTTTAACGTAGACAGTCACAAATTACATTGTTTTCACATGTCTTCATTCCTAGACCAAATACTAGTGACTAGTGAGTGCTTTATTCTAAGATTCTTAAATGTACTTTGTAGGTGGAACATCTGGTGGCGGGGCCAGTGTGGTGGTGGTGCTCGACACGGAGGCGGAGGGCAATTCATCAGGGGAGGAGGCGGCGGCGGCGGCTGTGAGAGTTGAGACGGTGGTGGCGGCCAGAGGTAAGCTCTTATATATTCCTTACTTATTGAGATTGAAGACTAGCTGGGAAGGCAAGAATATGAGATGCATGGCTGGGTGAATGATGAAGCAATGATGGGTGGAAGGACAACAGCCTGGGTGGGTGACACAGAAACTGTATGTGTCCATATACCTGGATCATGCTACTATCTGACTCTTAGATAGCATATGTGTATCTAGAGCAGGGGTACTCATAGTACGGCCCGCGGGCCGGTGGTGGCCCGGCAAGCCTTCCTTGGCGGTGCGCAGACCTTGCAGACAATCACTGCTCCCCCGGCCCCCACAGAGCAGAGGCTTTTTTGTATTTCACCTGTTAGCGCCCCTGCATCTCCACTCTGACAATCACTGCTCCCCCGGCCCCCACAGAGCAGAGTGGAGATGCAAGGCCACAAAGAGGTGAAATAGAACAAAGCCTCTGCTCTGTGGGGCCGGGCAAGCAGTGATTGTCAGGGTGGAGAAGCAGGGGCGCTAAAACAAACAAAGCCTCAATAATATGTTAATGGTCTTTTAAAGACCTGTTAAGTACTTTGGTGTTGTTGTCTGTGTGTGCGCGTTGAGGAAGCGGTCTCAACCCGGGCTGAAGGCTGACACAGATAGACACACACACAGTGAGATGACAGAGGGAGAGGGAGGGCAGGAGGGAGAGAGAGATGGAGGGAGGGCAGGAGGGACAGCAGGAGGGAGAGAGATGTATGTAAATGCTGGGTCTGGTGGCTCAGTGGATGAGGGCATCTGCTGCAGGGACCTGTGTGCAACCTCATGGTCACAAGTTATCGTTTTGCTTTAGCCCCGCCCCCTCTGACTCCGCCCCCACCAGTGCGGCCCTCGGCCCCAAACTACACTGTAAATGTAGCCCCTGAGAGAAAGTTTGTGAGTACCCATGATCTAGAGAGAGTAGATGGTCAGTGGATGAACTAAGTGTAACTTTGAAGAGCATGTAACACTGCACCCGCACGTCCGTTCCAGTGTAGGAAAGGCAAGGAAAAGAACTTTTAATTTTGTCCAAATACTACCATAAATAGTAGCAGTAGTTTGTATTGCAAGCACTGCATAGATCCGGTTATTATGGTGGCCACTCCCTACCTCTCTTAATAAGTTTAGTAGTACTCAGTCATTCATGTGTGGATGTATCACTGCCTGTCACTCAATAAAAAGCAAAGCACCTAAAGTCATCCCATATATAAGCAAAAACATCCCATGTGAAGTGATAGATAATCAGATTATTTATCTTCTTCAATTTTCCATTTCTAGTACTCATTTCCACTGTAGGGTGAAAGTTAAATTAATTAAGCAGTAGCCCTTGAGTTGTAACAGAGTATTCTCAGTGCCACCCGTAATAGAAAAGTAAGAGATTCACCACCTGCATGTACTGGATGGGTACAGTAACGCAACGGCAACGCAAGTCTAGGTCACTCCTCATGGCGTGCGTCTCTTTTTCTCGGGTGCAAGTTTACCGCGCTGGCATTATGCCGGCTTGCAGAAAATAACGTACCAATTTTCCAAAACAAGAGACAAGAAGAAGAATAAGACTGGTGTACTTTCATAGTCGACTCCAATGGAAGTCCACAGTGCTCATAGAATTTGTTCCTTAAACTCCCACTAATGTTAGAGCAAGGATGAAGAAGTGTGAGGTTAGATAGATACTGGCCTCAATAGTTATGTAATGCGCTTGCAAGTTGCTAGTTGTACTGCAGCACACATTTCTGCTGAATGATTGAGTTAATCTTAAAGAGCATTGGTTACAGACTATGTCTTTCTTTCTTCATATAGGTTCTCCTTCCAAACGAACAAGGAGGAAGGAGCTGGCTAGAGCGGCCCGGCAACGGAGAATCGAGGCCACTGTTGCGGAATATCGGCGGCTGGTGGCCCTGGAGGACGAGGAAAGTGTGCGGTCGACAACAACGACAACGTCGTCTGCATCGGCCTCCGTGGCCCCACCGGCTGCCACCCAGCACAGTGGTCCACCGAGACTGAGCCGGGCTGCCAAAGGCAAACGCCACCGCCGAGCAGCAAGGCCAACAGCTGCTTCTCACAGGCCTTGCACCTGCAAGGCAGTGAAGGCACGCCTGCGCCGCACTACCCTGATGGTGTCCCGCCTTCAGCAGGAGCTCGCCTTGCTCCGCGAGGAGCATGATGCCCTGGCCCAAAAAGTTAACAGCATCCACCCATAGTGTCCCTTGCCCCTTTTTTAGAGACTTTTGGGGGGTGGGAATTGGGAGTTGGGTTTTTGGGGACTTTTGAAGGACAATCGTTGGGGTTAGGGAGGGTCTTGCGGGAGATTATTTTGTTAGGGATATAAATATACTTTTTCAAACTTTATCTGAGCATACCTGTTTTTTACTGCTTGCCTGGTGGGTGGGGGTTTAACGTTGACTGTTTTCCTGAAAGTTTAGTTCCATTTTCTTCCTTTAAGTGTAAATGCCCAAATGTTTTCAACACTAAGTGCCTCTCACAGACTAAGTGAAGTGAATCCAAGAGTCCTAGGACTTTAGTAGTACTACCTTCAGTCTCTCGTCTCTCGTACTAATACTCCATTATACCCCCAAACCACCAAACGCTTATCTTACCTGTAATTTGTGTTTGAAAGTAGGGCTAGGCCCAGGGCTGGCTCCACGGGAAACACCGAATAACGTTGGCAATCTTGGTCGGATAAAATTTCCTCATAGCGGTGGTACTAGTGGTGTGACACAGTGGCAGTTGCATGCCTATGAAAAAAAAGAAAATGAAATCTGGTTTGTCCTCCTGAGCAATTCAACGGTACAACTGAGAATATAGCAGGTGACAGAAGTACAGTAGAGCAGTGCCACATTGTAGCCTAACAAATGGTAAAGTATAACTACTAATTCGGTTGAAGTTCTTTCACATTAGCAATGGTTCTTTGTCAAGCAGAGTAAGAATATATCATCGACAACTGTGGAAAGAAAGAATGCGACAGTACAGGGCCTGTGTGGAATTATTGATAACTATATTCAACATAAGGTCTCTGTAGCCAGATACCCGAGAGCCTTGCTGGTCACTATAAATCCATTCACAACAACACTCAATGGGGTTGGTCTGGAAGGTGTCACGTTTACTCCCCGTGATCCAGTCGATGCAAATATGGTTCCACCTCCAAATGTCACCAACACCCAGAAGTGTAAACACAGGGTGTTCGAGGCATTAGGCGAGGGAGAAAAATAACAAACTAAAATAAAAAATGTGGGATGGGTAAAGGTAGGGTCAGCAGGGAAAGGATACCTGTAAGAGAAGACAAGACAGGCATCAGTGAAGTGATGTCCTAACATACAAGGGTACTCTCATATAGTCTCACTAAATAGTCTGCAAGTCTCCCGCCTACTCATGGGAAATGTAGTTTCATAGTACGGTAGGCGCTTAGGGGCTGCGTAACCTGACAGAAGGTATAGTAGATAGAAAAGGAGAAATTGCTTTTTTTCTAGGTGTCCCCTCACTCACCAGGGTTGCCCCTTGGTGACATGCTTCATCATTGGGGCCATCCCAGTCCTCTACGGCCTGGGGCGTGCTGCGACTTGCGAATTACGTAGGAGCACTTACAAATGACTATGTGTGGTGCAGATAGTGGAGTGGACTAAGTGATGTGTTAAGGGATCAATGTAGAAGCCGAGAGAGAGCAAAGAAATGCAGTCACAGTCAGAGAAAAAGGCAAGGGATACTGTATCTATGTGGTTGTAGTGGTCCTGTTGGAAGTGGTAAGTAAGTTGCCCGCAGAAAAAAAATCCTCCTATTAGCGGCACTCCTCCATTGCAGCCGACGCTTCGTCCACCGATGTTGGTCACCAGAAGACACCCTGTCCACTGCCTGCCTGATGCTGAATTGTGGCTCGCTACTGTGAAGCCTGACTCCATCCTTTTTTCCCCATTGCAGAGACTGAAACCCGGCCTGTAATTATTCAACGAAAAACAGGAAGTGATATAATATTACAACACCACTGATAAATAAATATAAGGTATGTAGGCTGTGGAGTGCAAAAAGTCACAATTTGTTTTTCCTAGTAGACAGACAGTACAATGTTTTTGAAAGTGCGTACTCTGAGTCACCTTTTGAAGGATAAATAAGTATGGGCAAATTAATGTAGCGGATCTTGCCCCTCAAGCTAGGTGTACTGTAAACTGTGTTTTAGAACAAAAATAGATCTTCCTAGCAGTGCTCCCACCCAAAAAACGAGGCCTAGCAGAAAACTGGAGACAAAACTTACTTTGAAAGTAAAAGTAGGCCGAAGTACCCTAATTACCCATTACCCCCCGTGGATTGCATTCAAACCACTTGCAAGCAACCAAGCAAAAGTAGCCATAGCCAGCATCGCTCCAAGACTCGAAATCCCCCCCACTCAAACACATGCAATAGAAATACTGCTAACCCTAACGAACCCTAAGTTAAGAATAGTGGCAAAGGCTTTCTTTAACTATGCCAAATCCCCCCTTTCCCACCATGGATTTTCTTCAAATGACTTGCAACCAAAATTACACATTCTCACGAGTGCTCTAAGACCCCAGAACTCAGTTTGAAAAATCTAGAACACCCCGATACACATGCAATCCTGCTGCTAGGGCTAACCCTAACGAACCCTAAGTTACAAAAAGTGCCAAAACTAAAGGCTTTTCCGCGCGGATTTTGTCCCAACCACTTCTACCCGGTATTAGACCTTCCCAGGAATGCCCCAAGACCCGGCAACCCACCCGCCAAGAAGCATAACACCCCCAAACAGGCCAAAAGCAAAATCTCATACTTGCAATATTTCTGGGCCTTCGGTCCAAACGCGCTGCGTAGCTAGGCCATAAGTCGGGGTTGGCACGACGGATTTCCTGAAAAGCAAATGCAATCAAGATTAGAGTGTCCCAGCAGTGCTCCCAGACCACGAAACTCACCCAGAAACACCAGGAAGCCCCCCAAACAGGCCCCCGAAAACGCTACATAGAGCAAAATGTCAGAAATAGCCCAAAAAAAAATCGGCCTGGATTTAGTCCCAACCACTTCTACCCGGTATTAGACCTTCCCAGGAATGCCCCAAGACCCGGCAACCCACCCGCCAAGAAGTATAACACCCCCAAACAGGCCAAAAGCAAACTCTCATACTTGCAATATTTCTGGGCCTTCGGTCCAAACGCGCTGCGTAGCTGGGCCATAAGTCGGGGTTGGCACGACGGATTTCCTGAAAAGCAAATGCAATCAAGATTAGAGTGTCCCAGCAATGCTCCCAGACCACGAAACTCACCCACAAACAGACGGAACCCCCCCTAAGAGCACCTCAAAGGCAAGCAAGTCATCAAAAACACAAAAAAATTTCCGCCTGGGATTTGGTCCAAAACACTTTTATCCGGTATTAGAGCTTCCCAGCAATGGCCCCAGAGCCGTCAACCCAGGAGAAAACGAGTAGAAGACCCCCAAACAGCCAAAGAGCAAAAGTACAAAAATGGGGACTTAGTCAATTTTTCACAAATTTCCCAAATCACTCCGCGCGCGCTCTGCAGCTAGGCCCTAAGTCCCCTCTGCCACCATGGATTTGCTTCAAACCTCTTGCAAAGTAAAGTAGATATAGCCAGCAGTGCTCCCAGACCACGAAACTCACCCAGAAACACCAGGAAGCCCCCCAAACAGGCCCCCGAAAACGCTACATAGAGCAAAATGTCAGAAATAGCCCAAAAAAAAATCGGCCTGGATTTAGTCCCAAGCACTTCTACCCGGTATTAGACCTTCCCAGGAATGCCCCAAGACCCGGCAACCCACCCGCCAAGAAGTATAACACCCCCAAACAGGCCAAAAGCAAACTCTCATACTTGCAATATTTCTGGGCCTTCGGTCCAAACGCGCTGCGTAGCTAGGCCATAAGTCGGGGTTGGCACGACGGATTTCCTGAAAAGCAAATGCAATCAAGATTAGAGTGTCCCAGCAGTGCTCCCAGACCACGAAACTCACCCGCAAACACCAGGAAGCCCCCCAAACAGGCCCCCGAAAACGCTACATAGAGCAAAATGTCTGAAATAGCCCAAAAAAAATCGGCCTGGATTTTGTCCCAACCACTTCTACCCGGTATTAGACCTTCCCAGGAATGCCCCAAGACCCGGCAACCCACCCGCCAAGAAGCATAACACCCCCAAACAGGACAAAAGCAAAATCTCATACTTGCAATATTTCTGGGCCTTCGGTCCAAACGCGCTGCGTAGCTAGGCCATAAGTCGGGGTTGGCACGACGGATTTCCTGAAAAGCAAATGCAATCAAGATTAGAGTGTCCCAGCAGTGCTCCCAGACCACGAAACTCACCCAGAAACACCAGGAAGCCCCCCAAACAGGCCCCCGAAAACGCTACATAGAGCAAAATGTCAGAAATAGCCCAAAAAAAAATCGGCCTGGATTTAGTCCCAACCACTTCTACCCGGTATTAGACCTTCCCAGGAATGCCCCAAGACCCGGCAACCCACCCGCCAAGAAGTATAACACCCCCAAACAGGCCAAAAGCAAACTCTCATACTTGCAATATTTCTGGGCCTTCGGTCCAAACGCGCTGCGTAGCTAGGCCATAAGTCGGGGTTGGCACGACGGATTTCCTGAAAAGCAAATGCAATCAAGATTAGAGTGTCCCAGCAGTGCTCCCAGACCACGAAACTCACCCGCAAACACCAGGAAGCCCCCCAAACAGGCCCCCGAAAACGCTACATAGAGCAAAATGTCTGAAATAGCCCAAAAAAAATCGGCCTGGATTTTGTCCCAACCACTTCTACCCGGTATTAGACCTTCCCAGGAATGCCCCAAGACCCGGCAACCCACCCGCCAAGAAGCATAACACCCCCAAACAGGACAAAAGCAAAATCTCATACTTGCAATATTTCTGGGCCTTCGGTCCAAACGCGCTGCGTAGCCAGGCCATAAGTCGGGGTTGGCACGACGGATTTCCTGAAAAGCAAATGCAATCAAGATTAGAGTGTCCCAGCAATGCTCTCAGACCACGAAACTCACCCACAAACAGACGGAACCCCCCCTAAGAGCACCTCAAAGGCAAGCAAGTCATCAAAAACACAAAAAAAGTTCCGCCTCGGATTTGGCACAAACCACTTTTAGTGCTTCCCAGCAATGGCCCCAGACCCGTCAACTCACCTGCAAAGAGGTAGAACAACACCCCCACAAGTGCTGAGTCTTTCTTCATTGGGCGTAAACCAGCCCTCTGCTTTGATGGAAATAGGAGTCTGGAGGAGGAGGATAGAGGAGCATGTTCTTCTGAACTTGTGAACCTGAGGAATGCAGACTGCGGCACCTTCAAATAAATTAGCAAACAAGTGAAGACAGTTCTGCTGATGGGCTTGTCTTTGTGATTATCTGATTAAAGTTTGAATTATATTAACTGTGCACAACAAAGAAAGACAGACACACAGGAATAAAAGTGAATAAGGATGAAAAAGAAAGTTATTGATTCGTTGTCTCATTTTCAGGGCTCGAAGTCGGAATCACGGTCCAGGAATAAGAATAAGGCTTCGTCATCATACTCTGCGAATTCAGCCCGGGTGAGGTCAGTGCCACCTGACAGAGTAGAAATTCCCTCATCTATGGTGCTGGCCACCTCCTCTTCATCCGGCACGCTCTCTCGTACTCTTATATCTGGTGGTATGAGGTGCTGATTCATCTTGATCATTGTTAACCTCTCCACATTTTTGGGCGAGAGGCGGCTCCGTTTGGGAGTTACAATCCCACCAGCCGCACTGAAAACCCGTTCAGAAGACACACTTGCGAGTGGGCAAGACAAGTAGTTTAAAGCCAGGTTGGTGAGCTGTGGCCACAATTCTTTTTTCCCATGCCAATACGCCAATGGGTCAGAATTAACATAGACCTCTGTGGAGTCATTCAGATAGTCCTTCACCATCGACTCAAGGTCCTCCTCCAAGGTTCCTCCACTTTGCGTAGCTCTTGCTGTGCCTCTGACCTTTTGAGAACCAAACCCACGCAGAGCTAGCCAATCCTCTTCAGCCTCCAATGTTTCTGCTGTCTTTCGTGCAGATGATGCGGTTGCCGGTGTCTTTAACGGCTGAGAGGTCACTTGTGCCACAGCCACAGGTGCAGAAGTGGATTGTTTTGACTGGGGATGGCCTGCTGATGTACTGCCATTTCCTTCAATTTCCAGCCGTTCTGTTTCAAACTTCTTGGCTGACAAGGCTAGCCAACGTTTGTACTTTGTAACATCTTCATCAGCAAAAGGAAAGAATGCTCTGCCTGCCAGCGCCTTTTTGTAGCGTGGATCCAGAATAGTAGCACAAATGTAATGCTGTTCTGAGTGGATCTTTTGAAGACGTTCATCACCTTGTAGGAGCTCTAATAATTTCTCAGCCAGAAGCAAAGAGTCTTTCTTTTTGTCATCTTTTCGAAACACAGAACACACCTCCTTCAGTTGGTCCTCCAGCATGTACAACAATGGGATAGCTTTTCCCAAATTAGAGTCCTCCTTGCTGACTGCACGTGTGAAGACCTCAAAAGGACGAAGCATGCGTGTTAGGCTTTCAACTATGTTCCATTGCGGCCCACCCATCCTCAGCTCCTCTATACCCTCTTTCAAGAAATATTGATCGAGTTGCGTATACTGCTCATACAGACGCTCAAGCATGTAGAAGGTTGAGTTCCAACGTGTTACCACCTCCTGGATGAGTGCTTTCACTGGCATTTGACTTTGATATAGCATGCTCCTCAGCTGCTTGCGGGCCTTAAAAGAATGCCTGAAATGCTTGCATATTTTTCGGCAGTTCTCCAATACACTGTACGCTGCACTGCGTTTATTACCCAAGAATTTTTGGACAACCAGGTTTATACAGTGCGCCAAACACGGCACTCTGAAATAGTAACCGTCCCTCATGGCCTTAACTATATTGGAGCCATTGTCTGTGGAAACATAACCAACCTTGCGTTTTAGTGGGGACAGACAGTTAAGGACCTTTGTGTTAAAGACATCCAAAATGTTTTCTGCTGTGTGACGTTTCTCCAAACCAAACATGGCTAGTGTTGCATGTTTCCGAGCACCTTTAAAAACAATGTTAGTGTCAACACCTGAGTTTAGCTTTGCTTTAGCCCCTGAAAAAGAGACCCAGTGTGCAGTGATGCACATGTAATCAGCGCCTGCGCCACTGGTCCACATGTCTGTTGTCAGATGTATAGTGTGAACAGCACTCTTCTGCAAAGCTGCCCCAATCACCTTCAGAACATCTTCATGTAGTGCTGGAACCGCAACTCGGGCAAAATAGAACCGGCTAGGAACCTTCCATTTAGGGCAGAGCGCTGTCACTAATTCTAGAAAACCAACCCCTTCTACAAAAGAAAAAGGGAGAAGGTCCAGAGCTAGCATTTTAGCCAGCTTAGTGTTATACAGACGGGTCATTGGGTGGTTGCGTTCATATTGCGCTTCTGTAAACAACATCTTTTTAATGTTGCCCTGGACCAATGATTTACGGGATGATGATGATCTCTTCGACCCAGTTACGCTCGCTGATGAACTTTTCCGCATTGATGTCTCACTCTCTCCCACACTCTTAGTGTGGCTCCCATGGGGTGTGCTGCTGACATGGGAACTGGGTGTAAGTGAAGTGTTTGAATCGTCTTCTACCTCGTCATCAGCAGATGACAAATCAACGTTTTCATTACGTGCAATTCCGGCTTTCTTGACCGCCTCTAGGTGCGGAAACCATTCGACAGGGTGCCTTCTCTCAAGATGACCTCTCTGGCCTCCGGTACCATAGTTAGAACCAAGCTTACCACGACTAAATCGAAGCTTACAAAGGCTACAAATGGCTACGTTTTCCTTTTTTGGGCAAACACTAAAGAAGTCCCAAACTGGAGACTTGAAATGTCTTCGGGGGCCGGAGGAGGCGGCGATACTGGTGGTGGTGGTCCTGCTGCTAATGACAGATGAAGTGGAGGATGTGGATTGCCGAACTTCAGTACGTTTTGCACTTTCACCACCACGAATTGAGGTCGAGGACGAGGTGGGTACCTTCTTGCGAAGAAATATGGAAGCGGTAGGTTTTGGTGTACTACTTAACTCCAAATCTAATGATTCCATTTCCATTGCCTCCTCGCCGACATCGTCATCACGCTCAGCAGCTTCTCGGGATAGGGTCAAAATGTCTCTTTGCTGCATGCCCGGTGGGGCTGCAGTGACCTTTGTGATGACTAGCTCGTCGTCATCGTGAGAGGCTTCATCACCAGCAGTATCTGTCACTTCTTGTTGAGCCTCATCACACTCCATAGGTTTGAGTTTTTGGACGACCTTCCTTTTACGCTTAGGTAACGGTGTCAGATCATGGTGTGCCTCTGCCTCACTGTCAGACCGCAGTTGTGGTTCCCAAGACAGATCACTTGCACCAGAACGAGGTGGGCTTGAAGAAGATGTAGACACCCCCCTTGATCTTTTCCTTGCTAGGGATGTGGAAGACAATGAATGATCATCAGGAGGAGTGGCTTCCAATGATACCTCAGCTTCATTGTCGATTTCCAAATGTGCCCCTACTTCGGGAGGAACAACTATTGTGGGCACTTGTGAACGTCCATGCACCTTTGCTTGCGCATCTCCTTTTGCTGCCTCTCCTTCCACATGTACTTGGGCGTGTACTTGCACATGGTGTTGTTGTTGCGGCTGTGGTTGTTCAACACTTGTCAGATGAGTTACAACAACCTGTGTTGATTCAGGGACATTGCTGCTACTTTCTTGCGATGAGCCAACATCACTGGTCGATGGTGATTGGAGAAGTACACTGACTGCCTCTGAAGCACTCAAGGGCTTTGACTTAAGTTGGCGTGGTGGTGGAGGCACTGAACCCAATGGAGCAGGGGTGCTGCTCTCAGGTTGGTCCCCAGCAGATCCTGCTGCTGCAGGCGTACTTTTTTTTTTGCTCCCAAAAAAAGTGGCGGGTGGCACACCAGCCTCCTTGGTAACTTGCTTCTTCTGCTCCTTACTAGCAACTTTCTTGCTAGAGGAGCTACGGAGAACTTTCTTTGGGGCCATCTTCTTCAGAGCAGGTCAGACAGCAGGCCGCAGTTGCACGAATTGTAGAGTTGTCTGAGGCCAGACGTGACGTCGCGTGACGTTATGCTGCACACACACACCGCTGCAGGACTTCTTCCTGGCACTGGTGGTTCTCTTGAGTCTTGTGCACCTAAAAAAAATGGAAGACAGAGGAACATCAGTTCAGTTATAGAGCACAAAAAAATCGAAAAACACTGCAAAATCAGCACAATCCCAATCCATCCATGCCCTCCATAATGTTTAAATTCAAGACAACCCACAGAAAGACTAGGCCCATGCAAGACTCACTACCCCTGGCATAAATAAAGGTTGAAAAGTAGGCAAAATGGTTGGAGGCCTAACAACAAAGCCTGCATTCAAAATGGCCACTTGCCTGCCAGCACATGGCCAGTGCCTGTAGCTGCACTCAAAATGGCCACCAGCCACATGGCATGTCCCTCCCCATGAACACCCCCAAAAATCGAAAAACACTGCAAAATCAGCACAATCCCATTCCATCCATGGCCTCCATGATGTTTAAATTCAAGACAGCCCACAGAAAGACTAGGCCCATGCTAGACTCAAATACCCCTGGTGAAAAGGCCACAAGTACAGGCCCAAAAATCGAAAAACACTGCAAAATCAGCACAATCCCATTCCATCCATGGCCTCTCCATGATGTTTAAATTCAAGACAGCCCACAGAAAGACTAGGCCCATGCTAGACTCAAATACCCCTGGTGAAAAGGCCACAAGTACAGGCCCAAAAATCGAAAAACACTGCAAAATCATCACAATCCCATTCAATCCATGGCCTCCATGATGTTTAAATTCAAGACAACCCACAGAAATACTAGGCCCATGCAAGACTCACTACCCCTGGCATAAATAAAGGTTGAAAAGTAGGCAAAATGGTTGGAGGCCTAACAACAAAGCCTGCATTCAAAATGGCCACTTGCCTGCCAGCACATGGCCAGTGCCTGTAGCTGCACTCAAAATGGCCACCAGCCACATGGCATGTCCCTCCCCATGAACACCCCCAAAAATCGAAAAACACTGCAAAATCAGCACAATCCCATTCCATCCATGGCCTCTCCATGATGTTTAAATTCAAGACAGCCCACAGAAAGACTAGGCCCATGCTAGACTCAAATACCCCTGGTGAAAAGGCCACAAGTACAGGCCCAAAAATCGAAAAACACTGCAAAATCAGCACAATCCCATTCCATCCATGGCCTCCATGATGTTTAAATTCAAGACAACCCACAGAAATACTAGGCCCATGCAAGACTCACTACCCCTGGCATAAATAAAGGTTGAAAAGTAGGCAAAATGGTTGGAGGCCTAACAACAAAGCCTGCATTCAAAATGGCCACTTGCCTGCCAGCACATGGCCAGTGCCTGTAGCTGCACTCAAAATGGCCACCAGCCACATGGCATGTCCCTCCCCATGAACACCCCCAAAAATCGAAAAACACTGCAAAATCAGCACAATCCCATTCCATCCATGGCCTCCATGATGTTTAAATTCAAGACAGCCCACAGAAAGACTAGGCCCATGCTAGACTCAAATACCCCTGGTGAAAAGGCCACAAGTACAGGCCCAAAAATCGAAAAACACTGCAAAATCAGCACAATCCCATTCCATCCATGGCCTCTCCATGATGTTTAAATTCAAGACAGCCCACAGAAAGACTAGGCCCATGCTAGACTCAAATACCCCTGGTGAAAAGGCCACAAGTACAGGCCCAAAAATCGAAAAACACTGCAAAATCAGCACAATCCCATTCCATCCATGGCCTCTCCATGATGTTTAAATTCAAGACAGCCCACAGAAAGACTAGGCCCATGCTAGACTCAAATACCCCTGGTGAAAAGGCCACAAGTACAGGCCCAAAAATCGAAAAACACTGCAAAATCATCACAATCCCATTCAATCCATGGCCTCCATGATGTTTAAATTCAAGACAACCCACAGAAATACTAGGCCCATGCAAGACTCACTACCCCTGGCATAAATAAAGGTTGAAAAGTAGGCAAAATGGTTGGAGGCCTAACAACAAAGCCTGCATTCAAAATGGCCACTTGCCTGCCAGCACATGGCCAGTGCCTGTAGCTGCACTCAAAATGGCCACCAGCCACATGGCATGTCCCTCCCCATGAACACCCCCAAAAATCGAAAAACACTGCAAAATCAGCACAATCCCATTCCATCCATGGCCTCCATTATGTTTAAATTCAAGACAGCCCACAGAAAGACTAGGCCCATGCTAGACTCAAATACCCCTGGTGAAAAGGCCACAAGTACAGGCCCAAAAATCGAAAAACACTGCAAAATCAGCACAATCCCATTCCATCCATGGCCTCTCCATGATGTTTAAATTCAAGACAGCCCACAGAAAGACTAGGCCCATGCTAGACTCAAATACCCCTGGTGAAAAGGCCACAAGTACAGGCCCAAAAATCGAAAAACACTGCAAAATCAGCACAATCCCATTCCATCCATGGCCTCCATGATGTTTAAATTCAAGACAACCCACAGAAATACTAGGCCCATGCAAGACTCACTACCCCTGGCATAAATAAAGGTTGAAAAGTAGGCAAAATGGTTGGAGGCCTAACAACAAAGCCTGCATTCAAAATGGCCACTTGCCTGCCAGCACATGGCCAGTGCCTGTAGCTGCACTCAAAATGGCCACCAGCCACATGGCATGTCCCTCCCCATGAACACCCCCAAAAATCGAAAAACACTGCAAAATCAGCACAATCCCATTCCATCCATGGCCTCCATGATGTTTAAATTCAAGACAGCCCACAGAAAGACTAGGCCCATGCTAGACTCAAATACCCCTGGTGAAAAGGCCACAAGTACAGGCCCAAAAATCGAAAAACACTGCAAAATCAGCACAATCCCATTCCATCCTTGGCCTCCATGATGTTTAAATTCAAGACAGCCCACAGAAAGACTAGGCCCATGCTAGACTCAAATACCCCTGGTGAAAAGGCCACAAGTACAGGCCCAAAAATCGAAAAACACTGCAAAATCAGCACAATCCCATTCCATCCATGGCCTCTCCATGATGTTTAAATTTAAGACAGCCCACAGAAAGACTAGGCCCATGCTAGACTCAAATACCCCTGGTGAAAAGGCCACAAGTACAGGCCCAAAAATCGAAAAACACTGCAAAATCAGCACAATCCCATTCCATCCGTGGCCTCTCCATGATGTTTAAATTCAAGACAGCCCACAGAAAGACTAGGCCCATGCTAGACTCAAATACCCCTGGTGAAAAGGCCACAAGTACAGGCCCAAAAATCGAAAAACACTGCAAAATCATCACAATCCCATTCAATCCATGGCCTCCATGATGTTTAAATTCAAGACAACCCACAGAAATACTAGGCCCATGCAAGACTCACTACCCCTGGCATAAATAAAGGTTGAAAAGTAGGCAAAATGGTTGGAGGCCTAACAACAAAGCCTGCATTCAAAATGGCCACTTGCCTGCCAGCACATGGCCAGTGCCTGTAGCTGCACTCAAAATGGCCACCAGCCACATGGCATGTCCCTCCCCATGAACACCCCCAAAAATCGAAAAACACTGCAAAATCAGCACAATCCCATTCCATCCATGGCCTCCATGATGTTTAAATTCAAGACAGCCCACAGAAAGACTAGGCCCATGCACCACTCACTACCCCTGGTCAAGGCCCCAACAACAGGTCAAAAATCGAAAAACACAAAATTTTACAAAAAAAATAAATCGAAAAACACAGAAAAATCAGCACAATCCCAATTCATCTATGGCCTCCATGATGTTTAAGTTCAAGACAACCCACAGAAAGAATCAGTCCACCCACCACTGAGTACCCCTGGGAAAAGGCCCCAAAACAGCCCAAAAATCGAAAATCCCAAAATTTTAGTTGCAGCAACTGTAATGCCCCAAACAAACTTACTTGTAAAATTTCTAATCCAACAGTGATCCAAAGAAAGTCAAAAAGGCCTCAAATCCAAAGATCCAGCAGCATCCACAAAAGGTAATCCTTCCAGGTCCACATCCGAATGAAAAGTGACCAGGAGATGGACAAAGCACTGGGAGGAGCCTGCTGAACAGGAACAGGAAGTTGAAGACTATGGGGCACTTCCTTCCTCCCACCCCCCTGCCCCCCTCCCCAAAATGGACTCCTCGCTAAAAAAGTGCAGGCAAATGTCAAACTAAGGAGTTATTCACATAAAAATCATCATTTCTAGAAGGTTTATGCTGCTTGCTGGTGGATTTCTTGTGCAGAATTGCAAATTTATATTTTCGCGCGCCGCATCTCAAATCTCGCAATTGCGAAGTACCGCGAGACGTGATCTCGTCGTACTCGCGTTGACAAACTATCGCTGGCAAGCCGCGATGACGTAATCGCGCTCGCCAATTCCCGCGGGATCACACAGCAAGATCCAAAATGGCGCAGCACTCGCAAACTATCGAAAAAAACAACTCGGCAAACGATGATAAACGCCGCGCGCCGCAAAAATTGTATCACCAACGCCGCGCGCCGCCAAAAAAATCCGCTGCGTGCGAATTTGCGGATTTTGCGGGAAATCCGCAAATCTCGCGGATTGCGGATTTCCCGAAAATCCGCAAAATCCGCGAGCGGAACGGATTTTCCGCCCACGCTTACCTAGCAAGTGTGTGGAATTATTGCTGTCATTTAGTCACACATCAATCAAAACCACACAGCCCGGGGGAAGAAGGTTAGGGTTTGGAAAATGGATGGGAATGGGGTTTTTTGGGAAAGTTTTGTTGAGAGAAGAAAAAAAAGCACAGCATGGACAAACAATAATTGAAGATAAAGAAATCTTTGGGTACAAAGCTAACCATAAATCTTTTAAGTGACATAAAGGAAGTGCATGCACTACTGCATGCATGGTTACTGAAAAGTAAGTAGTACTTTCGACAACCGTGAATGAAAGAATGCGACAGTACAGGGCTGCAGTAATAATTATGCGTTTTCACTTGCCTATCTCTGCACTCAGAGAAACACTTCGTACATTAAATTAGGTTTGAAAAATAGCAGAAGTAAAACCTATACAATGGCTGTAGGGATGAATTTAGAAGCAGAGATCAAAGAAATGCAGAGTCACACTCATAGAAGTTCACAGCAATAACATTACTTAAAAGATAATTAGAAAAGAACGGATACTGTATCTGTATGTTGTTGTAGTTGTCCTATTGAATTTGGGAAGTTGTAAGATGCATCCATCCATTCCTCTTATTAGCGTGACTCCTCTATTCCATCTGACGCTCCGTCCATCAATGTTGGTGACCAGAAGACACCCTGTCCACTGCCTGCCTGGCGGATGCTGAATTGCGGCTCGCTAATGTGAAGCCTGACTTCATCCTTTTCCCATTGCACAGGTGAAACCTGGCCTGTAATTATTGATGGAAAAACAGGAAGTGATATTAGAACACCACTGACAAATAAATATAAGGTATGTACGCTGTGTAGTGCAAAAAGTCACACTTTGAGTTACCTAATAGACAGTACAATATTTTTGAAAGTGCGTACTCTGTCTGAGTCTCCTTTTGAAGGATAAATAAGTATGGGCGAATTAATTTAGCGGATCTTTCCCCTCAAGCTAGGTGTACTGTAAACTGTGTTTTAGAACAAAATTAGACCTTCCCAGCAGTGCTCCCAGACCCTTACTAAACCCAGTCGCAAAAATGTAGAAGACCCCCAATCAGATCTCAAAAAACGAGGCCTAGTAGAAAATGGTGACAAAACGTACTTTGAAAGTAAAGTAGGCCCAAATCCCCCCTTACCCACCGTGGATTGTATTCAAACCACTTGCAAGCAAGCAAAAGTATCCATATCCAGCATCGCTCCAAGACTCGCAAACCCCCCCACAAACAGCCCCCCGCCCAAACACATGCAATACAATACTGCTAACCCTAACGAGCCCTAAGTTAAGAATAGGGGCAAACGCTTTCTTTAACCCCTTCCGTGCGGGGCGTATTTTCCGCCTGTGCTGACTCCGCCTTGCGCGGGCGGAGTCATGACGGAACGGTTCCGTCATCAGCACAGCTCACCCGTAGCTGATGACGGAACCGTTCTGTCATCAGCATGGAAGGGGTTAACTAGGCCAAATCCCCCCTTTCCCACCATGGATTTTCTTCAAACCACTTGCAACCAAAATTACATATTCCCATGAGTGCTCTAAGACCCCAGAACTCAGTTGCAAAAATCTAGAACACCCGAAACACATGCAATCCTGCTGCTAGTGCTAACCCTAACAAGCCCTAAGTTAATGTGCCAAAACGCTTTTCAGCATGGATTTTCTCCAAACCACTTTTACCCGGTATTAGACCTTCCCAGCAATGCCCCAAGACCTTCCAACCCACCCACAAAAAAGCAGAACACCCCCATACAGGCAAAACGCAAAAATGGAAAATCTCATACTTAGAATATTTTCGGCCTTCTTTCAATTCTGTCCAAACGCGATGTGCAGCTAGGCCCTAACTCCCCTTTTCCACCATGGATTTCCTGAAAAACAAATGCAATCCACATTAGACTGTGCCAGCAGTGCTCCCAGACCCCAAAACCCACCCACAACAACCTAAAAGCCCACCTAACAGCACCCCAAAGTATCCATACCCAGCAGTGCTCCCAGACCCCAAAACCCACCCCCATCCGGTATTAGACCTTCCCAGCAATGCCCCAAGACCCGCCAACCTACCCGCAAAAAAGCATTTCACCCCCGAACAGGCAAAAAGCAAAAATGGAAAATCTCATACTTACAATATTTTTCGGCCTTCTTTCAATTCTGTCCAAACGAGCTGTGCAGCTAGGTCATAACTCCACTTTTCCACCATGGATGTCCTGGAAAACAAATGCAATCAACATTAGACTGTGCCAGCAGTGCTCCCAGACCCCAAAACCCACCCACAAACACCCAGAACCCCCCCAAACAGCATCTCAAAGACAAGCAAGTCAGCAAAAACGCAAAAAATATTTCGCCCCCGATTTTGTCCAAACCACTTTTATCCGGTATTAGACCTTCCCAGCAATGGCCCCAGACCTGTCAACTCACATGCAAAGAAGTAGAACACCCCCACTAGTGCAGAGTCTTTCTTCATTGGGCGTAATCCAGCCATCTGCTTTGAGGGAAATAGGAGTCTGGAGGAGGAGGATAGAGGAGCATGTTCTTGTGAACTTGTGAACCTGAGGAATGCAGACTGTGGCACCTTCAAATCAATAAGCAAATAAGTGAAGACTGTTCTGCTGATGGGCTTGTTTTTGTGCTTAGGTGATTGAAGTTTTTTTTATATAGATTTTTCAAAACAAAGAAAGACAGACACACAGGAATAAAAGTGAATAAGGACGAAAAAGAAAGTTATTGATTCATCGGCTCATTTTCAGGGCTCGGTGTCAGGGAAGAAGAGTTCGTCCTCATACTCTGCGAATTCAGGCGGGAGTAGGTCACCTAACAGAGAAGAACTTCCCTCATCTAAGTTGGTGTCCTCCTCGTCTTCTTCCTGCGTGTATTCTCGTTTTTTGTAATCTGGTGGAATGAGGTGCTGATTCATCTTGATCATTGTTAACCTCTCCACATTTTGGGGCGAGAGGCGGGTCCTTTTGCAAGTTACAATGCCACCAGCAGCACTGAAAACCCGTTCAGAAGACACACTTGCGAGTGGGCAAGACAAGTAATTTATAGCCAGGTTGGAGATCTCTGGCCACAATTCTTTTTTCCCATGCCAATACGCCAATGGGTCATCATGAACATAGACCTCTGTTGAGTCATTCAGATAGTCCTGCACCATCGACTCAAGGTTCTCCAGGGTTCCTCCACTTTGCTTACTTTTTGCTGGGACCTTTTGAGAAGCAAACCCAAGCTGAGTTAGCCAATCCTCTTCTTCACACAATGTTACTGTTGTGTCTGGTGCAGATGATCCGGTTGCTGGTGTCTTTAACGGCTGAGAGGGAAAATCACTCACTTCTGCCACAGATGCAGAAGTGGATTCTTTTGACTCCGGATGGCCTGCTGATGCTGATGTACTGCCTTTTCCTTCAATTTCCTGCCGTTCTCTTTCAAACCGAGTGGCTGACAAAGCTAGCCAACATTTGTACTTTGTAACTTCTGCGTCATCAAAAGGAAAGAATACTCTGCCTGCCAGTGCCTTTTTGTACCGTGGATCCAGAATAGTAGCACAAATGTAATGCTGTTCCGTGTGGATCTTTTGAAGACGTTCATCGCAAAGTAGGCGCTCGAATAATTTCTCCGCCAAATCAAAAGCTTCTTGCTTTTTTTCATCTTTTTTGAAACGTAGAAGACACCGCCTTCAGTTGGTACTCTAGCATGCGCAACAATGGGATAGATTTTCCCAAATTACAGTCCTCCCTGATGACTGCACGCGTGAAGACCTCAAAAGGACGAAGCATGTCTGTCAGGCTTTGAACTAGCTCCCATTGCTCCGCATGTATCCTCAGGTCCTTCATAGCTGCACCCTGTGTAAAGAAATACTGATCGACTACCACACACTGCTCAAACAGACGCTCAAGCATGTAGAAGGTTGAGTTCCAACGTGTTGCCACCTCCTGGATGAGTGCTTTCACTGGCAGTTTACGTTCATGTAGCAGGCCCCTCAGATGCTTCCGGGCCTTAAAAGAATGGTTGAAATGTGTGCACATTCTTCGGCAGGTGGTCAGTAACTCGCACACTGGACTTTCTTCACTCAAGAATTTTTTAACAACCAGGTTTATACAGTGTGCCAAACACGGCACTCTGAAATAGTTACCCATATCCATGGCCTTAACTACATTGGCGCCATTATCTGTGGAAACATAACCAATCTTGTGTTTTATTGGGGACAGCCATTGAAAGACCTTTGTGTTAAACTCCTGCAAAATGTTTTTTCCTGTATGACTTTTCTCCATGCCAAACATGGCTAGTGTTGCATGTTTCTGAGCAGCTTTAAAAACGTCCGGGTCAACACCTGCCCTTAGCTTTGCTGTAACCCCTGAAAAAGAGACCCAGTGTGCAGTGATGCACATGTAATCAACACCTTGGCAACTGGTCCACATGTCTGTTGTCAGATGTATAGTGTGAACAGCACTCTTCTGCAAAGCTGTCCCAATCACCTCCAGCACATCTTAATGTAGTGCTAGAACCGCAACTCTGGCAAAATAAAACCGGCTAGGAACATTCCATTTCGGGCAGAGCATTGCCACTAATTCAAGAAAACCAACCCCTTCCACAAAAGAAAAAGGGAGAAGGTCCAGCGCTAGCATTTTAGCCAGCTTAGTGTTATACAGACGCGTCATTGGGTGGTTGCGTTTAAATGGCGGTTCTGAAAACAACATGCTTCTAAAGGTGGGCTGGACCATTTTACGGGATGATGATGATGATGACTTCTTCGACCCAGTTACGCTCGGTGATGATGAACTTTTTCACATTGGTGTCTCACTCTCTCCCACACTCTTAGTGTGGCTCATATATCTTGCAGGGGGTGTGCTGCTGACAGGGGTACTGGGTGTAAGTGAAGAAATGTCTGACGCTTCTTCCTCCTCGTCATCATCAGATGAAACATCAACGGATACAGTTTGTTGACTTGCAATTCGGGCTTCCTTGATCTCCTTCAGGTGCACATGCCATTTGACAGTGTGCTGTCTCTCAAGATGACCTCTCTGGCCTCCGGTACCATAGTTGGTACCAAGCTTACCACGACTAACTCCAAGCTTACAAATGGTACAAATGGCTATGTTTTCCCTTGTTGTGCTAACACTAAAGAAGTCCCAAACTGCGGACTTCAAATGTCTGCGGGGCGGAGGAGGCGATACTGGTCATGCTAATGCCAAATGAAGTGGAGGATGTGTGTTGCTGAACTTTACTATGTTGTGCACTTGCAGCACCACTAATTGAAGAAATGGAGGTCAAGGTGGATGGAGGTCCCTTCTGGCGAGAAAATATGGAAGCGGTAGGTGGTGGTGTACTAGTTAACTGTGGTGGTCCCATTGCCTTGTCGACAACATCACGCTCAGCAGCTTTTCGGGCTAGGGTCAAAATGTCTGTTTGCTGCATGCCCGCTGGGGCTGCAGTGACGTTTATGATGACTGCATCGTCGTTGTGAGAGTCTTCATCAGCAGGAGTATACGCTACTTCTTGTTCAGCGTCATCATCACACTCCATAAGTACGAGAATTTCGGGGACCTTCCTTTTACGCTACCTTTGTCAGATCATGGTGTGCCTCACTCTCAGACGGCCGTGGTGGTTCCCAATTTTCATCCATATCATCAGAAGGAAGGGGGCTTAAAGAAGATGTAGACACCATCCTTGATCTTTTCCTTGCTAGGGATCTGGAAGACAATGAATGATCAGGAGGAGTGGCTTCCTCAAATGATACCTCGGCTTGAATGTCGATTTCCTGATGTGCCCCTACTTTGGGAGGAACAACTATTGTGGGCACTTGTGCCACTCCATGCACCTCTGCTTGAGCATCTCCTTGCGCATCTCCTTGTGATGCCTCTCCTTCCACATGTACTTGGGCTTGTACTTGCACATGTGGTTGTGGTTGCGGCTGTGGTTGTTGAACACTCGTCAGATGAGTTACAACAACCTGTGTTGATTGAGGGATGCTGCTACTTTCTTGCGATGAGCCAACATCACTGGTCTATGGTGATTGAACAACTATACTGGCTGCGTACTACAAAGGAAATTGCAGTGATTTTTACTAGGAATAATATCCGTTCTTTCAAGTCGTCATACAGAGGACAAAACTATTTCTGGTTGCAGTATGATTTCTTTATTATTTTTTGTGAGACATGGACAGCCGACACGTGTTTCGCCCCCTCTTGGCGAGTTGCGCCGGGGCTTTCTCAAGGCTGTAGAGGAAGATGAAATGGATTATTTTTAGATGTGAGATGAGATAGCAGTTGACCCCAAGAGAAAGAAAAAGTCACCTAAAGTGAGAAGATTATTGGAATATCATTTGGTGTCTCAGCGTCAAGGCCTTATCTAAACCGTGACGATACAGTGTATCGTGTCTCAAAGTTCGGTAATTATAACTTAAAATGTCCCGCTGCGGAGAAAGACACTCTGCGGGGCGCTAAAGGGGAGCCCTATTCCACCAAGCATCTTGGTCACCGGCAGGGCTGCGAGCAGCCGAGCAGGGACTCCATTGCCCAGGAGTCCCTGCGTGCAAGACCTGTGGCCGCTCACTCTGCCAGCAACGCCCCTTGACAGCGGATCAAAAGGCTAGCGTTTCTCCTGCTGAAGCGGGAAACCTTTTCTGAACACGGACCACGGAGCATCGAAGGAGGTGACTTCTTGCCTTCACTGCCAGTAATTGGATTTAAAAGCAACGACTTGCCGGACCCGCTGCGCGGGTCCCGCTGCGGAGAAAGACACTCTGCGGGGCGCTAAAGGGGAGCCCTATTCCACCAAGCATCTTGGTCACCGGCAGGGCTGCGAGCAGCCGAGCAGGGACTCCATTGCCCAGGAGTCCCTGCGTGCAACACCTGCGGCCGCTCTCCCTGCCGGCAACGCCCCTTGCCCTACCCTATTTCATAGGGCGGAGCACCCGCTGCGCGGGAGCGACCAGGGCGAAGACCGGGCAAAGAGCGGGCCATTTGAGGCCGTTCAAGTACGGCAGAGTCCGGCCTAGGCCCACCCCCCCCTGGTCGATCGGAGGGCCTTAAGGTAGGCGGCGGTCCTCGCCATACTAACCCCTGCCCCCTGGTCTGCCGTACGATTTAATCCAACGCTCCCCTTATAATGACGCTAAGGTCAGGCAAAGAACGAACAGTGCAAATCCACACCACCAAGGGAGTAGTATCAGGACCCCTTGACGCATTCATCACACGGGCTACGGGGATTCTGGAGAAGGAAATAGCTATGGTCGAAAAAAGACTCTCACTTGACCTCATCAGCGGCAAGCGCTCATCACTGGGGGGACTAGCTACTATTACCTCCCCTGCACCACATGCTGCCTTTAATTGCGTTCAAACCTCTTCCACGGACGCTATCATTCATTTAGAAAGTGTGGGGGTGAGTCCAACTGCCTCTATCCCGAAGGAAGAAGGGTACAGTTTAGATGACTCTCAAGTCAGCCAGGGGGGCGTCTCACAGATTAGTGGGGGACTCAAACCTTGCCAGCTATCTGGATACCTTCCCCTTAATAACTCTATCACTGTTGAAACTACAGACCTTCCAGTGTCCAATACTGATCCTAACATCAAAAAGAGAAAGCTGGATGCCAGACTGTCGGGGGGAGGGAACGAAAGATCCCAAAAACTAATGATGTCCCAGATAAAGGGAGCCAGGGTTCTGAGCCTCCCCCTGACACTCAAAACCCCTCCGTATTTGCTAATATGCTTTGCCCTTCCCTCATGTCCTTGGGTTCCTCTAGCACCTGTCCTATGCGCCTTAACAGCGACGAAATCTTGTTAACAAAAATGGAGGCCTTGTTCAAAACTTTATTATGACCAGTCTTGGAGCGGACAAGGCTCATGACCTCAAAAATTGATAGCATAGAGGCTATAATTAACTCAAACCATGCTATGCTACAAAACCTACTTGGCACTAGTCATACGGGTGTCAGTAAAACACAAACAGCCTCTAAGGACCCCGTTAGTAAAAATCAGGCAAGGAGCAAATCACCCCATAGCAAAATCTTAGGGCCTCACTCCAACATGCCAAAAGGGGGGGAGAAGCAAAAAGCTACATCTTCCAAACCAGCTATGAGCACTCTTACACAGGCATCTAAGACAAAAATCATGGATAAACACAATACCGGTATCCAACAAAGTACGGGACCACCCCCACAAACTAAAATAAATCCTGCCCCCCCAGTACTTTTAAAGACCCTGTGGGCCAACGCACCACCACCAATCACAGGGAGGGGAGCCGCAGAAGATTTACCACCCCTCGTGTTGATCTACCAATCGAAGCAGCCCAACACACTATAGTCCTGACAGGTGTGGCCCCGTTAAAACCAGGCAGCAAGGAGTCATATGGGGATCTCCGCAACAAAGTAACCTTTTGGTTAAATAAAAACCGTCCCCTACCACCCTCCTCTCCTACGGAGATACTATTTGTAAGAAGAGTAGACTGGGTGGGCCATGGGACTAAAGACCTGGAGGGAGATTGCATTTTGATCTCGTTCAAGGATGCATGGGTGGTAGATGCCATCCGAAGAGAACCTAGATTTGCAAGACAGGGGGATGTACAAACTTTTGCCCTTTCATACTTCTACCCCCATAGACAAATACCCCCTCAACCTTACCCCATTTTTCGTCAGGCTCCACCCATAAGACACCCCTTGGTACTAACCCCTCTTGATCGACAGCGCCCTTTCCTTTTTAATCACTTTGGCCCCCTCTCTGGCCTTGAGGCCATAGATTGACTCCACGTTACATCTAGTGAGTCTTCCCCTGTTAAAGCTGTTGGTTACGAGCCCATTGGGTACTGCATGGCGAGTCCATATCCAATCAACAACTCAGCTGCTGTTGGGGGAGGCCCAGAGACTAGGGCACCTAACCTACCTGTATACAGAGATGTACAAGAGGCTATGATAAACGACGATCCCACGGATAATGCCAAGTTCATGGAGATTAAGAAGGATAGAGGGCACAAACAGGCAGCTACCCCAGTTCCACTTTTGAAATCTTCCCCTGTGGTACCACCCAATGATAACTTGAAAATCTTGTCTTGGAACATCGCAGGAATCAAGGCCCGCTTCTCTTCTACAGACTGGCTGAACTTTGTGGATAAATACGACATCATCTTGCTCCAAGAAACCTGGGCAACCGATCCAGTCTTTAATCTGGGATATATCAACTTCTTTAAACCTGCGATCAAAGGGGGCAAAGGGCGTGCCTCAGGCGGACTAACGATTTGGGTGAAGCAGACATTGGGTCTCTATCAGACTGGGCGACCTTGGCCAGCACCCGGATCTCCTTTTAATCAAACTAAGCAAAGCTAATCAACGGGATGTGCTCATTTTTAACATCTATGCTAGAGGCTTGCCTGGTGGCCGAAGCCCGCCACTGTTGAACATCATCGACCATAAAATTGCTGAAATGGGTAGTGGGAATGTCATCATCCTAGCTGGAGATCTAAATTGCACCATAGAGCCACTGTTCGATATGGGGGACAGTTGAAGTACGGCTGAGGACTCTGCTTGGGACATCCCTGATCTAATTGTTGATAAAAGGGCTAAAGCAACCGAGGCGGCAGTGAACTGGATGGTATTCTGCCTAAATAGGGGATTTCGAGCTTGCAATGGCCGTACAATCTCGGATAAAGAAGCCAATTGTACTTTTGATAATGGTTTAAGGCAGAGCCGCATTGACTATATTTTGTTGAAATTGGATTATTGGTCTTTATTAGTTGACATGGTAGTAATACAGCGTCCGGAAAGTGATCATAATCCGCTGTTACTATCATTGAACCTGCCAGATCTAAAGAGACAAGAGGAGTCTACCACCACACGTACAGGGGATGTTTTGTTAACCAATGATAGGAGGAGATTGAAATGGTCTCGGGTCATGGAGGACAAATCATTATGGGACAATATTAATACAATAGCCAATAATGTATATAACAAGATGTTGAAAATTGATCTGTTGGGGGCTAACCCGGCCTTGGCAAACAATGTTATGAATCTTCACACGAGTTGCTTTGACCAGTTAAAGTCCCTACTTTCCCTTCCGTGCCGAAGTGCTTCTACCAAAGCCAATCCCTTGCCCCAGAAATGGTACAATAAAAAATGTAGGGGGGCACACTCGGATCTTATCTCATCTATTAAATCTCGGGACATGGTCGCAGTTAAGGCGGCTAGGCTCCATTACAGAAAAACCCTCTGGGAATCCAAACGGGATTGGGAGGATAGGTTCTGGACAGATCTTCTGGAGGCGTCCACCTCAAACAACCAAAAAAAGTTTTGGGATTTAGTCAAGTGGGGGAAGGACCCAGATTCATCTACTCCAGCCAACCATGTACCCCTTGACGAATGGGTAACATTCTATTCTGCCCAATTCAGAGCTGATGACCCCAAAGCTACAAAACCACTGGGTAGGTCACCCCAGGAAAGTAACCTCGGGGAGAAACTAATTTTCTCAGTTCCAGAGGCCGAGCTGGCTCTGGGCCTGACCCTACGAGGGAAAGCCCCTGGCATGGATCTGATACCGGCGGACCTATTTAAATCTAACCCAATCCTGTGGCTCCCATATATAACCATGATCGCTAACTCCTTAGCCAATGGAGCCACGATTCCAAAATCATGGAAGGGAGCAGAGATAATTCCGATATATAAAAAGGGCGACAAGTCCATGCCAGGGAATTACCGCCCCATTAGTTTAATCGATTCCATACAAAAAATCATCGCACGTATGGTCTTGGGACGGGTCCAGGGCTGGATCGAAACAGAGGACATATTATCTCCCATGCAGGCGGGCTTTAGATCGGGAATAAGCACCATAGATCAGGTGTTTAGACTCTGCCTGATCTATTGGAAGGTGGTCTGGCTTGGCGGCGGTACCATCTTTGCTGCATTCAATGATTTAAGGTCCGCCTTCGACCTGGTCCCAAGGGACAAATTGTGGGGTGTGTTGGAAAACTTAGGATGTCCACCAGAATTACTGTGCCTTATTATTAAATTCCATGAGGATAACTACGCGAGGGTAAGGTGGGGAGGCCAGGGACAAGTGACGGAAACATTTCCCGTAACTAGAGGTGTCCGTCAGGGGTGCGTCCTGGCACCAACACTTTTCCTCTTATTTATCGACCAAGTGGTGAAATTCTTCATGGATACCCCCACTGACGCCCCAATGTTGGCTGGGACGAGATTCCCGCTACTCATCTTCGCCGACGACACCTTACTCCTCTCAAGAACACGCAGCGGGTTGCAGCGGGTTTTGGACCGCTTTGAGGAGTTTTTTGCTATTAACAATCTGGCGGTAAATGTGGGGAAAACAAAGTTTATGGTCTTTACCAGAAACCATCCAGTCCGGAGTTCCGTGAGGTTGAACGGAGTCAATCTCGAGCAAGTCGAGACCATGACCTTCCTGGGGGTTACCCTTGACAGCCGCTTGAGATGGAAAGATCAAACTAACATCCAGCATCTCAAGCTTGCACGTTTGACTGGCTGTCTTATAAAAGAGCAAAAAGGATCTACCACCAAGCGGGTCCTTCCGGCCCTTAGGATCTATGACGCCAAAATCACCACCGCTATTCTTTATGGCGCAGATCTCTGGGGCTATATGGACCTGCTCAATCTCTTTAAAACCCAATGTAAGTTCCTTCGGAACTTAGTAGGTCTCCCACAGTCGACCCCCTCAATTCCCCTTTGTCTGGACCTAGGGTGCCCTCCGATCAACGAGATGGCTAGATTTAGGTTGGTGGCCCTGTGGAGACGAATATGGACCTCCCCTGACCTGTCACTCTTCGCAAAAGAACTAGCTGAAGTCAGGTCAATTAGCGGATCCGGAAAAATCCCTTGGTTCTTAGCTGTGAAAACCATTCTCATTGACATGGGCTTAGAACAACTCTGGTCATCCCCCTTATCCAACGCTTTCCCCTCTAAACAAGAGTTTAAATCCCTGTACTGGGCTTCGATCCGTTTAAAAAGAGTCTCACTCTCTAACAATATCAGCCTCACAGGCAGGTTTTTAACATTCAAGCTAGACCTATCCCGAGAGCCCTACTGGGATGTAATAACCAAACCGCTAGACAAGAAACTGTATCATCAGTTCAGAGTGGGGTCTTTGCCTTTGAACTCTTTCGCAAATAAATGGTCCACAGGGACATCGATCTACTGTAATAGTTGCCCGGGACAGAAAGAATCAGAAGGACACTTTCTTTTTGCTTGTCCTAGATATACTGCACCCCGAAAAAAATGGTTAAAACCACTGTTCCAGAGATTACCTTTTAAAACATCTGCTGAAGCCATTTGGGCGCTAAAGACCAACACTTCTGAGCTTTTTGTAGTAAGTCTGGCTAAATATCTGGGTTGGGCCTGGCTTTTAAGGTTAAAACATACGTCATAGTTGCCAGAGCCCACACATAGTGTCTTATAAAGTGATAAAACATGTATATTGCTTAAATCAAATCATCTGTTTTCAGATTTTTTCATCTGCATCCTTTGCACATCAGGCAAGAAACGGTTTTCCATTGATCAATTTGATCAGAAATGTACCATGTGTTTCTTATTAACTCAGGTTTTCTTTTTATCAACATTTAATGCTTTTTTTTAACTTTTCTTCCTTGGTTTGTATGAATTGTATTTAGTCTTTGTTCATTGACGTTTTGTATCTCTTTCTTTCCAAACAGTCTTTGTTTGATTTATTATTGTATTTTAATGTGTCTTTTATGATTTGTTAAAAATCGAAATAAAGACTTAAAACCTGAACCTGAACCTGAACTTAAAATGTGGTGAATCAAAGTGAACAAGCAAAGGGTGCAGAAAAAGGTATCGAGCATCGGAGGGTAGGTCAAGTGTTTTTGGGACATCAGAATAAAGAGTGCATTGTAGACAAAGTCTCGGTGTTCAAAGTTCTTTTGGCAACCCAGAAAGTAACCAAAGATACCAGACCAGAATGATGTGGTAAGACAAGGCAAAGGAGCAACAGTACAATAGACAGTATAAAGCAATAATACCTATTTTCACATATGTGACGTATATTGTTAAGGTTTCCAAATTATGTAGTATCCAAAAAAACAGGGGGTTCAGTACTCCAGGAGCAGAAATTCTTCTGTGAGTTCTAATAAGAGAGTTTTTATATAGAAATACTTGTAACCAAATCTTATATCTCAACATAGCATAAAATGCATACAATTTAACATGTACAGAAACAAAATAATACCATGCATGTGAATAGTGATTGTGTATGGTACAGATGAACAGAAAAGTCCATATTAAATCTCAACTTTGTGTTTCATTGCTTTCTATTTATAGGCATGAATACTTTAAACATTATGTATTGGTTAGGTAAACCCTACATATCATTTCATCACATCTGGAGAGATAGGCATGTATATTGATCATTCTTGTCAGGGATTACCTATGAAAGGACATGTATTGAGGGATAGCTTAAGAATATGTGAGGAAAGAGAGATGTCATTAAAATTCAGCGTACATGGAAGGTACTCCAAACGCGAGAAAAACTGTTATTTAATTGGATTTGCCAATTCTACATGCATGAACGCATAGTATAAAAAGTGTCAAAAAGCCCACAGCTTATTTAATTAAAAGAGGGATTTGTCAAATGAATTCTTACATAAGTTGATTATCACGAAATAAACATTATTTACACTGAGGTGCGAGTCGTTTTCCTATGCATTATCAACTATTCAAACTTAGCATTTAACGGGACCACATGATTTTGAGTGGTTCACTTGTGTAGACGAGAGCGGATTTAGAGAAAAACAGCTTTTGTTCTGAAGGGGCACCAAAAATACAGAAAACCGACAATGCATGACGTGTATAAAGCTCATACTGTTCAATTAAAAGGCGTGTATGGAAACACCCAGAGCACAGATCTGTTCCGGTCCCGCAGACGTCACCATTATTAAGACAACAAATATGGTTGTGGCAGCAAGGCATAAGTGCATTACATGTATTAAATGCAGGGAGCAGATACAATCACCTAAGTGTATTGTCTATCTAGAGCGAGTGAAGCCGACCGTAAACTTATCCCCTCTCGCCAGGCTTATTAGAACCCCAGATCTTCTTTAGCTTACTTGTTGCGACGTTTAGTCCCTGCTCTCAGTCCTCCGTCTTTGTGGTGGTTCACGGGTTGAATCCCAGGCTATCCGGAGCCCGTGGGACACCCGGTAGTTAAAGTTATTAAACCGGAAGTAAACCCGGGTGATCGAGTTTGTCTAAGCATATCAATCTGACTGGTTAAGTAGGTTGATATGCTTAGACTTAACAAACATATACATATATATATATAGATCTGGGGTTCTAATAAGCCTGGCGAGAAGGGATAAGTTTACGGTCGGCTTCACTCGCTCTAGATAGACTATACACTTAGGTGATTGTATCTGCTCCCTGCATTTAATACATGTAATGCACTTATGCCTTGCTGCCACAACCATATTTGTTGTCTTAATAATGGTGACGTCTGCGGGACCGGAACAGATCTGTGCTCTGGGTGTTTCCATACACGCCTTTTAATTGAACAGTATGAGCTTTATACACGTCATGCATTGTCGGTTTTCTGTATTTTTGGTGCCCCTTCAGAACAAAAGCTGTTTTTCTCTAAATCCGCTCTCGTCTACACAAGTGAACCACTCACAGTCATGTGGTCCCATTAAATGCTAAGTTTGAATAGTTGATAATGCATAGGAAAAAGACTCGCACCTCAGTGTAAATAATGTTTATTTCGTGATAATCAACTTATGTAAGAATTCATTTGACAAATCCCTCTTTTAATTAAATAAGCTGTGGGCTTTTTGACACTTTTTATACTATGCGTCCATGCATGTAGAATTGGCAAATCCAATTAAATAACAGTTTTTCTCGCGTTTGGAGTACCTTCCATGTATGCTGAATTTTAATGACATCTCTCTTTCATCACATATTCTTAAGCTATCCCTCAATACATGTCCTTTCATAGGTAAACCCTGACAAGAATGATCAATATACATGCCTATCTCTCCAGATGTGATGAAATGATATGTAGGGTTTACCTAACCAATACATAATGTTTAAAGTATTGTAATGGCAGAGTTTTTGGCTTTATTTAGCAGTGATATAGATCATTAATCTTGCTCGCATCTAGTATAGGTATTCATAGCCTGTGTTGGCCCTTTTAAGCCCTTTTTCCAGACCTAGAAGAGGATAGCTGCTTAATATGCCTTTATTCTTGACTTTAACCTGTCTATTGCCTATTGGCTTTGACATATTAGACACATTGGTATGGTTTATGTAGGTATTCTGACAGCGCTAAGGAGCATTTCACCCCTTTCAGGCCTACAGGCCTAGAGCTAGAGGGACTCCATCTTGATGAAGCTGAGAGGCTTTTCAGGGCAAAGGCAAAGTTTATAGTTATAACTGTTGTTCGCCCTAAGCGGACCGGAGAGAACCGGCCAGAGCTGAATCTAATCAGGAATTGTTCCCGGGCTCAGGTCTCTAGACGAAACAAGCAGACTGGTCACTGTGGGAGCGTCTAGCGCAAGGAGCCTGGTGCATGGGATTGGTGGGAGGAAGCTGCTGGCTGGAACTTTCCATGAGGAAACAGCATTCTATATCAGTGAAGTGCAGAGGCGGAGTCAGTCAGTCAGCCAGAGAGTCAAGCAGAGAGGGAGTCGAGTGAAGGTGGCGAAGCCAGAGGGTTGTGTTAAGGTGGAGGAGTGAAAAGCAGTGGAGTGGAGTTGGCAGAGAGAGAGAGGGTTCAAGCTGGAGAAGAGCTGAGTTGAATAGTGAGCTGGAACTGAAGGAAGCAGTCAGAAGCAGTTGCTTATCAGGAGGAGGTGTGAATAGCTGGAGTTTGAAGTAATGCCTTTTAGAAGAGACGGAGGAGAGATCGTGGACTAACCTATGGGAGCAGATGGAGTTAATTGGACATTGGCGCAGAGACAGAGTGAATAAGCTAGTGGAATGAACGGTGATCAGAGCGGCAGGAACCATTAAGATTGAAGATAGAAGGTGGAGACAGTTCGTGTGGGGGAGAGGAGTCCAGTGCAACGTAATCAGCGCAGAGGTGTACCCAAGAGTGCAGGAGAGAGAGGGAGTCTGAGATGAGCCAAGGCACAGACGAGAGAGGAACCCAGATGACAGCTAGAACAAGACTTCACACTAATCAGGTGATATTGTTTTCATCACATTAGTTACACTTACACTTTATGTCTAATCTTTTCCCTTTCAGCGGAGTGTTCCTGTTATGTTTAAATCTTTTCTCTTTCAGCGGTGTGTTCTACCTATAGTCTTTGTCAGATCTGTGTAAATGTTTATATTGTTGTAATAAAACAACCCCCAGTTTGTAGAAAACTGGCACGTGTCCCCTTGTATTCTTGTTCAATCCAGGTGAACAAAGCTCCTAGGTAGTTACTAGGTACGTGAATGGATGAGTAATCCCAATCAGGTAAGTGGTGATCACATAAATAGGGAGTGAGTGGACCTATGATGCCGAGAATAGGGAACACACGATATTAATTGGCTAACTCCTAATATTGTAGTAGCAGACCCTTAGTGAAGAGACTTCCCAATATATATATATATATGTATAGGTGTTCATAGGAATGTGGTCGTCGTTGATATGCGGCGTTAGTGAGAACGTTGGGTGGGAGACCAACGCTTATACCCACTGGATTGTGGCTTGAATAAGTGAGAACACTAGGAGGTCGAACTAGTGTGTAGTTTCGCAGGATTGCGAACAGTTTGGAAAAGGGAGCATTGGGTTCTGCAGGCCCATGTGTAGACGCACAGGATTGTGTGTCATATCTGCCCTAGGGTAGAACGGTCTGGGTCAGGGTGGCCGCGAGACCAACTGATGTGAATAAGTGTGGTGTAGGGTATGGATATCCCTAGTAATCAGTGAGTATTCTTAGTATCCCTATAGATTTAGTGGTGTTTTTAATAATATGAGCTTGTATATTGCGAGTTCCCCATCCTCAGGTAGGTACCAGGTGCCTGGATAGGTGGTCCTGAGGAGGGAAGGTGAGTACGTTCTGGCTGGGTTGGAGGGGCCCCTGGGGGCTGATCCCACCTACTCAGAAAATCCAGCCATTACATCTGGCGTCGACGAACAGTTTACGAAACCTGTGTGATCTGGCCATGTGCTTAGAGAGTTTCCCATGTGTTCTGAGGGAGTGCCCTGAACGCTGGTTCCATCTGGCGTAATGTTGCAGTTTATGTAGCCTGTTAGACATATGGGCTGGAACAGTTGCAGCGTGAGGAGATTGCATTACATCATGGCATTTGGTTTATTCAGGGTGTAAGGAATGGTTTTCATCTTGGTGTTTAAACTGTCAGAGTTGAAGGATGGCATTACATGAGGAAGCCAGTTACATCTATGTGATGGTCCAATTGTATAAATGTGTGTAAAAATGCTTTTAAATTGCCCATTAAATTGCTTGCTGCATTTGCTTATGCTGTGCAATGTGAAATGTGTTCATTGTAATATGATCTGTGGAGTTCTTTGAATATAGCTCCTTGTAAATATGGCTTGTGAATAGCGCCATATTATTGTGGCTTGTGAGGTGCATGTTCTCATGTTGATCTGCTGTGTTCCTTGTGCATTGCGCCGTGGAAATGTTGTTTGTGAAAAGCTTGTCTTGTAAATATGGCTTGTGAATAGCGCCATGTGGTCATGGCTTGGACAGGGCATGTTATCATTACGTTAGGCAGGAGAGAGCTGGATCTCTCTCGGGTGCTTGGGGATAACGTTTTGAAAATATGTGTACGTGTCATCTGTAAACGTGAAGAAATGTGCTCATGATTTTCCCATGTATCTGCAGTCGTTGGGAAATGATTCTGCTTGAGCTGCCAAAGGGTTAATATCTTGAGTTGAGATGGCAGTCTTTATTTTTTACATGCTGTCAACATGCATGGTTATCTGACCTGACTATAAAAGTCAGTGGATTATTTGATGGTTTGATTTTGACTTTTTTTGATTCCTTGGTCTGCCTATGTGCTTTGTCAGTTTCTTGACGGAAAGGTACCATCTTGTGTTTTGCGAAGGGTTCTGTTCATTTCACATTCTTTTTGAAATGCGTCTACGAATTTTTGTGTGGGTTTGCCTTGGAACTGATGTGGTTATAAATCAACAAGTCGGATTACGGAGAGAGCTGTGTTCTTTTAAAATGAGTGAAATGTTAAGGAGGTGGCCCGTTAGAATGCATGCTACGGGCTGTTTTCATTAATTATTTCTTTGAGGGTTTTCCATCTAGACAGGAATGTGCTGGTTGCAATGATCACAGGTTGAGTATAATCAATCTTGCCCGACAGTGCATGGTAACATGTGCTTTTAATTAGTGGAAGGCAACCATGTGCCTTTGAAAGAACATTAAATGTAACATTATTATTTTCCCAAATGTAAATTAAAATGTATGCTTTTATAAATGTGTCAGCAAAACCTTAAATTAAATACAATGTTGAAATGTATCTGCATTTTATGTTGTTTTACAAATTATTTCTCTTTCAGCGGCTGACAATGGACCATGTTAATTCGTTTTTTTCCCCAAATGCAGAATGTATAATCTTGTGTGCAAAAGTTAGTTGCCCCTTTCTAAATAAGTGCCCATATTTTAAATGTCTTGCCTTTAGCTGAATTAGTTGGACAAAAGTCTTTTTAAAAACTGGAACTTTTAATTGGCAGTACACTGTAACAGAATTGTTTTTTTTTAAAATGCTAGCTTTCGTTGGTTAGCACAAATCAGGCATGAGAACAGGCAAAGGTATTTGTTTGTCGACCTTGGCAGACCAGCTGGTTTGTGCAGACGAGTTTTTTTTTCCTTTGCTCTGCAGGTTTCGATCACGTCCCTGTTCGTTATGATTGGCTACAATCCAATTTTCTTCCGCGGATGGCTTGTTTATTTAAGGGAGGGGCTGGCTTAGAGAGGCTCATCATATGGCAGTGTTTCAAGTAGCTTCATACTGTAGCATGGCTCCTGCTCCGAAGGGAGGGGCTGGCTTAGTGAGGATTAGGGTATGTTAGGCCCTGCTAAATTTTATTAAAAGTTAAATTTTGAATGTTTTTAATTAATTAGGATATTTTCTTTTCAATAATGAAAGGCACCCGGGGTGCTTTTTAAATGGAAAATTTTATTTTGCAAGAATAATGATACTTGTTCTCTTGTTCCTAGGATTGCTGAGTTGTGGTTGTGCGTGGGTCCGTCCCCCTTCCACTTCTTTTCTTGTTTTAGCTTTTTACTTTCATGTTTTTATTTTAGTTTATTGTTTTTGGATGATGGAATCAGACCAGACCGGAAGGGTGATGGATGGCCGCATCGGAGGAAGTGTCCGGATACCGAGGATGCAGGGTGGTGGCCTACACTGAAGAATTTGGACTGAGCTACATAATTCCTTGGCCTGCATTTTTGTTGACATCACTACGAGCAGGCCCCACTAAAAAAAAAAAAAACACAAACATGTTTTATTTGTGACAAAATTATACATGGATTTCGTTTCATAATCCCTTGGACAAGCAGGCCCCACTTTTAAAGCAAAAAACATGTCACCTATTATAGTTTTTCTGTTTTCTTCAAAACAGTTTTTGCCAATGAAGGACTTTTTTTTTGACTGGTGCTGCACACATGTGTTCCACAGTATGATGTAAAATGGTTGTTCTTAGCTTGATGTTACACCAGCTATCTTATAGAAATGGGGTTGTTTTTTACTGTTCTTACATTTTCACCTTGATTGATCAAAGGGTGGTTACCTTAAACTTTGAATTGTTCTGGGTGGTGTGTCTTTTAGTATGATTATGTATTAATGTTTGCCCAGACCTTGAAACAGTACTTCTTAGATTTCACTTTAAATTGACAAATGTCAGTAGGTAGGGCTCATTTAGGCCTTTTGTTGTTTTCTCATTAGGAGTTGAAACACATTTAGTTCTTAAGTTGACAATAGTAGGTAGGCCTCATTTAGCCTTAAGTTGTCCGAAGTAGGCCCCATTTAGGCCCCCTGCTGTTTTCATTCAACACATAAGTCCCTACATCACTAGATTTCACCAGTTATCATTAGAAGTTGAGGCACATTTAGTTTGAAGATGCTTTGGTTAGTTTCTGTTGTTATCAGATCCAATCTCAGATATGTTTCGGCATTCAAGTCAAGGGTGCTTTGATTTGTTTTTAGGTTTCTATTCCCTACAATTGAGTTTCAGGTGGAATTTCCTTGAGTTGTCATTGTTTTTAGGGAGTTTTTTAGGTTTTGATTTGTTGATAGATTGTGTTGATGTTTGTTTATCTGGATGTTATTGTTTATAAGATGTTCGCAAGATAAGGATCTAAGGGTGGATGGCAGAGTTATTTAGCAGTGATATAGATCTTAATCTTGCTCACATCTAGGATAGGTATTTTTAGCCTATGTTGGATAGATTATGTTGATGTTTGTTTAGATGGTTGTTGTTGTTTACTGATGCTCGCAAGATAAGGATCTAGGGGTGCAATGTAATGGCAGAGTTTTTGGCTTTATTTAGCAGTGATATAGATCATTAATCTTGCTCGCATCTAGTATAGGTATTCATAGCCTGTGTTGGCCCTTTTAAGCCCTTTTTCCAGACCTAGAAGAGGATAGCTGCTTAATATGCCTTTATTCTTGACTTTAACCTGTCTATTGCCTATTGGCTTTGACATATTAGACACATTGGTATGGTTTATGTAGGTATTCTGACAGAGCTAAGGAGCATTTCACCCCTTTCAGGCCTACAGGCCTAGAGCTAGAGGGACTCCATCTTGATGAAGCTGAGAGGCTTTTCAGGGCAAAGGCAAAGTTTATAGTTATAACTGTTGTTCGCCCTAAGCGGACCGGAGAGAACCGGCCAGAGCTGAATCTAATCAGGAATTGTTCCCGGGCTCAGGTCTCTAGACGAAACAAGCAGACTGGTCACTGTGGGAGCGTCTAGCGCAAGGAGCCTGGTGCATGGGATTGGTGGGAGGAAGCTGCTGGCTGGAACTTTCCATGAGGAAACAGCATTCTATATCAGTGAAGTGCAGAGGCGGAGTCAGTCAGTCAGCCAGAAAGTCAAGCAGAGAGGGAGTCGAGTGAAGGTGGCGAAGCCAGAGGGTCGTGTTAAGGTGGAGGAGTGAAAAGCAGTGGAGTGGAGTTGGCAGAGAGAGAGAGGGTTCAAGCTGGAGAAGAGCTGAGTTGAATAGTGAGCTGGAACTGAAGGAAGCAGTCAGAAGCAGTTGCTTATCAGGAGGAGGTGTGAATAGCTGGAGTTTGAAGTAATGCCTTTTAGAAGAGACGGAGGAGAGATCGTGGACTAACCTATGGGAGCAGATGGAGTTAATTGGACATTGGCGCAGAGACAGAATGAATAAGCTAGTGGAATGAACGGTGATCAGAGCGGCAGGAACCATTAAGATTGAAGATAGAAGGTGGAGACAGTTCGTGTGGGGGAGAGGAGTCCAGTGCAACGTGATCAGCGCAGAGGTGTACCCAAGAGTGCAGGAGAGAGAGGGAGTCTGAGATGAGCCAAGGCACAGACGAGAGAGGAACCCAGATGACAGCTAGAACAAGACTTCACACTAATCAGGTGATATTGTTTTCATCACATTAGTTACACTTACACTTTATGTCTAATCTTTTCCCTTTCAGCGGAGTGTTCCTGTTATGTTTAAATCTTTTCTCTTTCAGCGGTGTGTTCTACCTATAGTCTTTGTCAGATCTGTGTAAATGTTTATATTGTTGTAATAAAACAACCCCCAGTTTGTAGAAAACTGGCACGTGTCCCCTTGTATTCTTGTTCAATCCAGGTGAACAAAGCTCCTAGGTAGTTACTAGGTACGTGAATGGATGAGTAATCCCAATCAGGTAAGTGGTGATCACATAAATAGGGAGTGAGTGGACCTATGATGCCGAGAATAGGGAACACACGATATTAATTGGCTAACTCCTAATATTGTAGTAGCAGACCCTTAGTGAAGAGACTTCCCAATATATATATATATATGTATAGGTGTTCATAGGAATGTGGTCGTCGTTGATATGCGGCGTTAGTGAGAACGTTGGGTGGGAGACCAACGCTTATACCCACTGGATTGTGGCTTGAATAAGTGAGAACACTAGGAGGTCGAACTAGTGTGTAGTTTCGCAGGATTGCGAACAGTTTGGAAAAGGGAGCATTGGGTTCTGCAGGCCCATGTGTAGACGCACAGGATTGTGTGTCATATCTGCCCTAGGGTAGAACGGTCTGGGTCAGGGTGGCCACGAGACCAACTGATGTGAATAAGTGTGGTGTAGGGTATGGATATCCCTAGTAATCAGTGAGTATTCTTAGTATCCCTATAGATTTAGTGGTGTTTTTAATAATATGAGCTTGTATATTGCGAGTTCCCCATCCTCAGGTAGGTACCAGGTGCCTGGATAGGTGGTCCTGAGGAGGGAAGGTGAGTACGTTCTGGCTGGGTTGGAGGGACCCCTGGGGGCTGATCCCACCTACTCAGAAAATCCAGCCATTACAAGTATTCATGCCTATAAATAGAAAGCAATGAAACACAAAGTTGAGATTTAATATGGACTTTTCTGTTCATCTGTACCATACACAATCACTATTCACATGCATGGTATTATTTTGTTTCTGTACATGTTAAATTGTATGCATTTTATGCTATGTTGAGATATAAGATTTGGTTACAAGTATTTCTATATAAAAACTCTCTTATTAGAACTCACAGAAGAATTTCTGCTCCTGGAGTACAGAACCCCCTGTTTTTTTGGATACTACATAATTTGGAAACCTTAACAATATACGTCACATATGTGAAAATAGGTATTATTGCTTTATACTGTCTATTGTACTGTTGCTCCTTTGCCTTGTCTTACCACATCATTCTGGTCTGGTATCTTTGGTTACTTTCTGGGTTGCCAAAAGAACTTTGAACACCGAGACTTTGTCTACAATGCACTCTTTATTCTGATGTCCCAAAAACACTTGACCTACCCTCCGATGCTCGATACCTTTTTCTGCACCCTTTGCTTGTTCACTTTGATTCACCACATTTTAAGTTATAATTACCGAACTTTGAGACACGATACACTGTATCTTCACGGTTTAGATAAGGCCTTGACGCTGAGACACCAAATGATATTCCAATAATCTTCTCACTTTAGGTGACTTTTTCTTTCTCTTGGGGTCAACTGCTATCTCATCTCACATCTAAAAATAATCCATTTCATCTTCCTCTACAGCCTTGAGAAAGCCCCGGCGCAACTCGCCAAGAGCGGGCGAAACACGTGTCGGCTGTCCATGTCTCACAAAAAATAATAAAGAAATCATACTGCAACCAGAAATAGTTTTGTCCTCTGTATGACGACTTGAAAGAACGGATATTATTCCTAGTAAAAATCACTGCAATTTCCTTTGGAGTACACACTCATCATTTCTTTAACCTGTATTTATACATGAAGCCCAAGAGGTCCAGAGCTTCGAGTGTGTCTCCTTTCACCGACAAAAACAGCTTATCTAAGCGTTGTTCAAGCCTTAGAATCCTTGGACCTTTGCTACCTTGCTCCCAACTATACTGGCTGCCTCTGCAGCACTCAAGGGCTTGGACTTAAGTTGGCGTGGTGGTGGTGGCACTGAGCCCAATGGAGTGGGGGTGCTGCTCCCAGCTTGGTCCCCAGCAGACCCCGCTGCTGCTGCAGGCGTACTTTCCCAAATCCTAAAAATGTGGCGTGCGGAACACCAGTTTCCTTGGTAAGTGGCGCCACTTGCTTCTTCTGCTCCTTACTGGCAACTTTCTTGCTAGAGGAGCTACGGGGAACTTTTTTTGGGGCCATCTTCTTCAGATGTCAGAACAGCAGGCCGCAGTTGCACGAGTTGCAGAGTTGTCTTGTCTGTGGCCACATGTGACGTCGCGTGACGTTATGCTACACACACCGCTGCAGGACTTCTTCCTGGCACTGGTGGTTCTCTTGTGCACCTAAAAGCAATGGAAGACAGAGGAACATCAGTTATACACCCCAAAAAGTTGAAAAACACACAAAAATCAGCACAATCCCATGCCATCCATGCCCTCAATGATGTTTAAATTCAAGACACCCCGCAGAAAGACTAGGCCCATGCACCACTCACTACCCCTGGGAATAATGGATGAAAGCTAGGCAAAATGGGTGCAGGCCTGAGAACACTGCCTGCCTTCAAAATGCCCTCTTGCCCCCCCAGCGCATGGCCAGGGCCTGCCTGTACCAGCACTCAAAATGGCCCCCACCCACATGGCCAGTCCCCATCAACACCCCAAAAAATCAAAAAACACACAAAAATCACCACAATCCAATGCCATCCATGCCCTCCATGATGTTTACATTAAAGAGACCCCACAGAAAGACTCAGTCCATGCACCACTCACTACCCCTGGGCAAAAGGCCCCAACAGCAGCCAAAAAAATCGAAAAACACACAAACATCAGCACAATCCCATGCCATCCATGCCCTCAATGCAAGACACCCAACAGAAAGACTAGGCCCATGCACCACTCACTACCCCTGGGCATAATGGATGAAAGTTATGCAAAATGGGTGCAGGCCTGAGAACACTGCCTGCCTTCAAAATGGCCCCTTGCCCCCCAGCACATGGCCAGGGCCTGCCTGTACCAGTACTCAAAATGCCCCCCCCCACATGGCTTGTCCCCATCAACACCCCAAAAAAACGAAAAACACACAAAAATCACAACAATCCAATGCCATCCATGCCCTCCATGATGTTTACATTAAAGAGACCCCACAGAAAGACTCAGTCCATGCACCACTCACTACCCCTAGGCAAAAGGCCCCAACAGCAGCCAAAAAAATCGAAAAACACACAAGAATCAGCACAATCCCATGCCATCCATGCCCTCAATGATGTTAAAATTCAAGACACCCCACAGAAAGACTAGGCCCATGCACCACTCACTACCACTGGGCATAATGGATGAAAGCTAGGCAAAATGGGTGCAGGCCTGAGAACACTGCCTGCCTTCAAAATGGCCCCTTGCCTCCCAGCACATGGCCAGGGCCTGCCTGTACCAGCACTCAAAATGGCCCACACCCACATGGCCAGTCCCCATCAACACCCCAAAAAATCGAAAACCACACAAAAATCACCACAGCCCAATGCCATCCATGCTCTCCATGATGTTTACATTAAAGAGACCCCACAGAAAGACTCAGTCCATGCACCACTCACTACCCCTGGGCAAAAGGCCCCACCAGCAGCCAAAAAAATCGAAAAACACACAAAAATCATCACAATCTCATGCCATCCATGCCCTCCATGATGTTTACATTAAAGAGACCCCACAGAAAGACTCAGTCCATCCACCACTGAGTACCCCTGGGCAAAAGGCCCCAACAGCCCAAAAATCGAAAATTCCAAAATTGTAGTTGCAGCAACTGTAATGCCCCAAACAAACTTACTTGTGAAATTTCTAATCCAAAAGTGATCCAAAGAAAGTCAAAAAGGCCTCAAATCCAAATATCCAGCAGCATCCACAAAAAGTAATCCTTCCAGGTCAAGATCCAAATGAAAGTGACCAGCACATGAAGAAAGCACTGGGAGGAGCCTGCTGGACAGGAACAGGAAGTTGGAGACTGTGGGGCACTTCCTTCCTCCGCCCCCCCCAAAATGGACTCCTTGCAAAAAAAAGTGCAGGCAAATGTCAACCTGAGGAGTTATTCTGATAAAAATCATCATTTTCAGAAGGTTTATGCTGCTTGCTGGTGGATTTTGCAATTTCGCGAGTGCAAGATTGTTGCTGCCCGCCGCATCTACGTGTTCGCAATTGCGAACTCTCGTGATGCGTGCTGTGCAAGGTGGCAAGCCGCGATGAAGTAATCGCGGTCGCCAAACTCCTGCGGGATCCCGCAGCAAGATCCAAAATGGCGCAGCACACGCAAAATATGGAGAAAAACAACTCTGCAAACTCTGAATGACGGTAAGTGAACACCGTGCGCCGCAATATTGTATCATCAAGCAAAAAAATCCGCTTCGTGCGAATTTGCGAATTTTCGGCAAATTTGCGAGAGTTCGCGGATTGCTAATTTGCCGAAAATCCGCAAATTCCGCGAGCGGAACGGATTTTACGCCCATGCTTACCACTCACATTTTGTTTGCTTTTGATACTTGCACAAGTGCCACCATTGCCTACGTAACGTTTGTTCTTGTGCCTCAGTGTCTAGCATAGATTGCAGTATATTACCTCTAATTGTACTTTGTTTTCTCTTGTAACCTGCACACTTGTCACTCTTTCCTCCTGTAATGCACTGTTTGCTACCTGATGTATTTTGTTTGCTCACAATTGTCACTTTTACCTCATGTAACTTATCGTCTGCTTTTGTAATTTGTTCACTTGTAATTTTCCGTTCCTATTGTGAAGCGCTCTGACGCCTTCGGGTAAAGTCTGCGCTATATAAAAATGCATAAATAAATAAAATAAATATTGCATTGCAAATGCTTGTTTCAATGGCAGTGGGTGTGTGGTTTGAGAAGGGAAGACATTAATGTACATTGAAAGAGAGGGAGACACTCTCCAAATCATCAGTGAACTTGTACCCCTGAATTAAGAGATGACAAAAGACACACAGATGATGTACAGAATGCAGAGCAAACCAAACATTCACCCCCAGTCAATAGTTCTGGGTTAAATCCATTGTTCTTTTGCTCACCATGACACCCCAGTTTAGACCCAGCCATATGCAAATCAGTCTTCACCCTGTGCCTCATGGGAACAGTCCAGCCCAAACTGCTAAGCCAGGTCCTCCAAGGACTGGAAACAAGCATCCTGGGACCGGTTTTGGGGCATCACCCCTCATCAACCAGGCTAGCTTGAATCCAGTATCACAGTGAGCTCGGGACCCACGTCTGGGCATACCCATCGCACTTAGAGCGAGAAAGCAAAAGACACACAGATGATGGACGGACAAGGGGAACAGGGTCAAGACTGATTTGATCTCTGTACTGGGGTGAATGCATGACATTGTTCAGCATTCTGTCCATCAATTCTTCTTTTTGCATTTGTCACCCCGAGAGGGACAGGTTTTTGCTCACACCTTGGTACAGTGCTCTTTATGCCACTGGAGTCAAGCTATCCTTGCTGATTAGGGGTGAAACCTCAAAACCGGTCCTAGGATGCTTGTTTCCAGCCCCAGGAAAGACCTGGCCTGGCAGTTTAGGCTGGATCGTTACCATGGGGTACAGGGTCAAGACTGATTTTCATATGGCTGGGTCTAAACTGGAAAGGCATGGAGAGCAGAAAAATGATGTTTTTAGGCCCAGATCTCTGTACTGGGGTGAATTCTTGACATTGTTCAGCATTCTGTCCATCAATTGTTCTTTTTGAACTATGAAATGAGCACTTTGTGAGCTGTCATCAGACTTTCTCCTAGTTATGCTCCCTATGCTTTTTAGGTCTCGCCTGAGCCAGCGCATGCGCTGACCGGTGAGACTTTTAGTAAGTGGGCTTGAAAAATCCGACCACATGCTTTTTGTGTGGCCTAAAGTGTGTGGTTACGCGCACGGGTGCTTTCATTTTTGTCGCGTGTGCACCACTCACGTACGTTTTAAAAATTTCCTTTTAGCGTACGCGCGCGCACACACAACTCCCGGGTTTATTTTTTTTGTATTAGCGTGCGCGCGCACACAACTCCTGGGCTTGTTTTTTAGATAATTTGCCCCTTCGCTGCCGCTCACTTTAGTTTACATATTCAGCCCTTTAGCACTACATTTCGTAAAGCCTGAGCAGGCATTCACGGCCATTCCCTCTCACTCACCTAGCAGCGTTCTACGTGCGGCCAACTCCCCATCGCATGCCAGTCCCATGGCAGGCGAGGCGCGCGAGAGTCTGGCCATGTTGTACCACACAAAGGGTTCTCCAGCAGGAGATGCTCTGCAGCCTGGACCCCAGCCTAGCTGAGGCGGCGGGAATCAGTCCAGGTAATTCATCAGTTCCTCTTCCAGAGCAGGACTTCCGGTGTCAATGCAGAAGGAACGGAATGGAACGTGACTGCAGAGACATCTCACATACACTGCACTAGTGCTGGGTGTGTTTACCCTGTAGCCGGGCTTTTTACACCACTTGCAGAGCACAGAGTGTAGTTCGTGCACTCTCCTGGAAGTGCAAATATTTTGTACTGGTTGATGGTGCAAACTTCTGTTTAATTGCCCTGCCCAACAGGTGCGTTTTTTTTCAAGGTGTGTATATGTGTTAATGGTCAGTACATATATGTAGAATGTTAGGCACATGCCTAGGACTCTATGAATTCAATACCTAGGTACTTTCTTCGATTCCCATTTATTTTCACTTCTTGGAACATATAACCATACCCGTTTTTCACTTATCTTCCTTTACACCCTCCCAGAAGCTTTCTCTCCACTCTCTCTTACCAGTTACTTTATTCTGGAAGGATCTTTACTTCAGGTGAGTGTCTCAGCTGTAATATTGTTCTGGCTTCCCTGTCACACCACCTTTCACCCAAAAAACGCAATTCTAATTGTGAGGCTTTCTTAGCTTTTAGACTAATGAGGACCGTTTGTAACTATTGTATGACGTAAATGGAAATGTGTGTTTCCGTTTACTATCTAGTATTTAGGACCCTTTTTCTTACCATGATTTTCATTCTTAATTTAATTTTTTTCATCTTGAGTTCTTGCCTTGTATTCCCTGCTGTGTCTGTATAATAATCCCCTATCTAGAAGGGATCAAATCGCCGTCAACTGTTTTATTACGAAACCTCTAATGTGATGTTTGTGTTATACACTGACATTATTGAATCACAGTGGCATATCACATTTGAGCACTGAGCACTTTGCTTTCACTTACACAGAAAAAAGCATTCAAACAAATCTCTACATATATATATGCAACATACCATTAAACTGTTTAATAGTTTTTAACATTGACTGTTTAGATGAACATTGTTTTCTGCATTTCATGAACTAGGATCCCATGTTTCTTTGAAATAATGATTTATCCCCTGTCGTTATAGACTTATTGAAAGTGGCTCCTTAGGCACAGAGTGTGGTCCTTCCCTTCTGTCTATCTTCCTTTGCTCACTGTTTAAGATTGACTCCACAAATCTTAGTGTATGTGTGCTTCTTGCATTTCCAGCCATGTAGGTTCTCTGTGGTCTCGTACAATACTAAAGACAGTGTGCCCTACACGCATGGTTGTGTGTAGTCTGTCCCTCAACCAGTGGTTTGTGGTGAAGGTTTGTGTGTAGTCTGCCACTCCACCCGTGGTTTGTGGTGAAGGGTTGTTTGTAGTCCGCGACTCTACCCATGCTTTGTGGTAAAGGGTTTTGTGTAGTCTGCCTCTGCACCTGTGCTTTGCAGTGAAGGGTTGTTTGTAGTGTCATCCCACCCGTGCTATGCGGTAAAGGGTGCCGTCTGCTCACGTTGTGTGTAGTCTGGCTCTGTGGTGGTGTGTCCTCCATGCATGGTTGTGTAGACAGGCTCTGCAGGTAACTGTGCCCTTTGCACACTAGTCTGGCTCTGCGGTACGGTTTTCCCTCTATGCACGGTTGTGTGTATTCTGCCACCCCGCACTTGCTCTGCAATGAAGGGTTGTGTGTTGTCTGTCACCCGTGCTCTGTGGTCCCCTATATTTACGAAGCAAGGCTAATATATTGTCATTGTTTTCAGGCCCCAAATAGGGTTGGTTGCTGCATCTTGAATCAACTGTAGTTTTCTTTTCGATCTAATAAGCACGGCGCCGTCTTCACGGACACCGCGCTATGCAATGCAATAGGCGTTGCTTTTGGTAATGTAAATAACAATGCCTTTTAATTTTTTTAAAAGGCATTGCCATTTACAATGTCAATAGCTCAAAATAATGTCATTGGGAGACCTATTGCATTGTAAATGCTTGGTTGGTTTCTTAGCCTCCTAGGTACGTACTCTGATGAGTTTGGGAACTTGGACTTTGAGCGTTCCCAGCATGGGTCTGGAATGAGCAATAGGTCACAAGCAAAACGATTTGTTTCTGAGCTCAACAGAATTGCAGAAAGAACATACAACAACCTCTTTGAGTTTCAGCAACTTCGCCAGATTGCAAAGGAGGCGCAGATACTGGTAAATATTTTAAAATACTATTTTATTGTCATCAATTTCGTTCTTAAATATAGGAATCCTCATTTAAATCATAAAGCCAGTCAGTCAAGTTCTTTAATAATGTTTAGATAATTGTATTTAAAACTTTAAATACATACAATATAACACTAAAATGTAACCCCTCTCCCCGCCACCCGACCATTCTGAGGTCCTCAACTCAGCCTACTCACAAGCCCCCTCATGCTCCTCTATTAAAATCAGGACTAAAATGCTCGTGAATCCCTATAGGTCACGTCTGTCGCTCATTCCATAGGGTCCAACATCAGCAAGCCTGGAACTAAAATAATCACATTACTAGCCCAAACGTATTTAAAAATGCACATGCAACATCCAAAAATGTCATACTCTTCAAAAGTGTGAGTGCTTCATTACGATAATATATACTGTATTTTTCTGAAAAGCGTTTTTAAAATCTGACAGCGGGTTCTGAAAGGATTCAGGCAATGTAGTAACAAGCATTGGCATAGCCAACAGGTCTTGCCTTTGGGACCTTAGAGGTGTTTAGCCATGCAAGGATATTGAGCTGCATAACTAAATACTTATAAGGACCCAAAAGCAAGACCTATTGTCTACGCCAATGCTTGTTTGTATATGGCATTGCCTCAACGTATTAAGCTTTGACTCTGTTTACAGTTTCCTAAGAGTTACTACCAACCTAACCTCTACTGAGCAAGCAACCTCACCAGGTATACACTAATTTGGAATAGGTTGGTTCAAAACTTCAGACAGCAAAATATTACTTTCAATCCAGTGCACCGGTTATTCTCTCTGTTAAGGCCTATGAGACACCTTAGCATCCTTTGTTCACCATTTAGCAAGTGCATTTAGCAAGTGCACTGATCTAGTAGGACAGACCTCTACAGTTGCTGCTCTAGCCAGATGGAAGCTGAATAGCACAATTTTGACAAGTCATACCATACGATAAATGGTACGTAAGATGGTGCCCAGAATATTGAAAACATTTTTAGATTTTGTGTATTGCTTTTAAATGCTAATCAGGCAAACAATAGCAATGTCTATCACAAACCTACAGATAGGAACAACCTTTTATCATTCAAGAGCTTCCACCCTCGTTCCTTGAGGGAGAATCTGACTTATGGGCAGTTTCTGCATTTACGCCGAAATTGCTCTTTAGTAACAGATTACAAAAAAGAAGCAGACTTTTTGAGTCAAAAAGTGAGTGAAAGACACTACCAGACCGAGTAATTAACAGTGCCCGCAAGAGAGCAAGAAACTGTAACAGGGAGACTCTTCTGGAAACACATGAGAGAGAGATGGTAGACAGTAGTATTTGCGTAACAACATTTAACACAGCTTCAAATCAGTTTAAAAGGATTGTACAAAAGAACTGGAAAATCCTAAATACAAATGGACTTGATCAACCGATGCCACTCTTCTCTTTAAAAAAAAGCGCCAGTATTAAGGACATGATCGTTCACACACGTCCTACGACAGGGAGTAACAATCGGAACATCTCGGGTGGGAACTCCACCCTAATGACGGTCACGGGCCACTATTCTTGCGGTTCTTGTAGGGCATGTCCCCTATCTATGAATGGAATATCTGTAGACGTTGGCCTTGGCCGTCCGTGGGAATTGAGGAAGCATACTACATTCAACACAGAGAATGTAATTTACCTGTTGAAATGTCTGTGTAACATGCAGTACGTGGGCATGACTACCCGAAAAATTAAGACCTGTATCCTTGAACACATGAGTACTATAAGGTGCGGGAAAACCAATACCAAGTTGACATCACATTTCCAGTAACATAGACACAGTGAATCAGACCTGAGATGGACAGTGTTGGACAAACCTTTTATTCCACCTAACACCAACAATGTGGCGGAGTTCCTTTTAATTAGGGAACAGCGTTGGGTGGTGAGGGTAAAGAGCAGCACATTGGGTCTGAATGACTGCATTCCCTGGTTGCAGATGCATGGCATCATGAGAAGATAAAATATCCGAAGAACCATGAACCCCGCAAATAAATGTCACTACCTGTGAAGAGCAATTGAAGGGAATTGAGAACCAACGTGCGTTGAGAATGAGGGCCATTACAACCAAAAAAGGGTCACGCAGCGCACTTTTTGTATCTCTCCTGTAGCAAGGGTAAAAGAGTTCCTTGTAACTCATGGAGGTCTGACCTTGGAATGGGTTTGATTTTATTTGAAAACCCTATAGTGTACATTGTATAATATAACAACAATAGGACATTCAAATATATACTGTAATTACCAGCTGGCCTTGATCAAAATTGGGTTTATGGTACAAGAACAATATATAGACTGCCCAAGATATGAAAACAAATGTGGATTTCCACAATGAGAGTATAAAGCAAGGGACAGTATACCCATTATAGGGTTGTGAAATATTATGTATTCCCATTGTAACCGCTGGGTTTACCGGTAATGAACCACCCATACAAAAGATTTTTTCAATTTGAGGACGAGTGAATCTCAGCCCCGCGGTTAAATACCATATACAGAAATATTTTTGCAGCACTCCTGAGAATGAGATCCTCGGGGGGAGCAGAGCGAAGCAGTCTCCCCCCGTGGATTTTCGTCCGGGTGGACGGACCCGGAGCGTTGACGCGTTAGAACAGGGCACGAGCATAGCTTACTGCGTAGGCGTTAGTCAGTGGAGAGGCGCCATGTGAGGTTGCAGGAGTAGGAGGCAGGAGGTTTCAGGTGAGGTCTCTCTTCCCTCCACCTGCGGCGGCGGGATGAGCCTCCGGATTAAGGCAGTCGGCTGTGACAGTCACCTCTGCGGCGTGTGCCTCTCTCTCCTCGAGCCGGGTGGTATGCGCGGGTTCATGGTTGTGTCTGTATTATCTGCTCCAGTTATTTCCACCAGTTCCAGTGTTTATACGTAAGGCATGCCTTTATTTTGGGGGATACTTACATTGATCCTAATGTTAAAAATGCGTGCCTTCTTTGAAGTACGTGCCCTAAAATACAGAACGTGTCACAGACCTCGCCTAGTTAAACTGTTCCAATTGAATGACCTATGGCGTGTGTGGCTGAATAAGTCCCGTCCCTGTGGGAAACCTTGCGTGTTGCGCACACGCACTTCATGTGCTTTAGTGTACCATTCGATAGGGTTGTTTACTTTGGTTTTCGGTCGCGAGGTTCCGTATATACGTTTGAGTGCATGTAGTTTCAGGTCCGCTTTTTGCATATTACTGAATGTATTTTTCATCGCATTTTAACTGTGCACAGATCTACCTCAAAATTGGTTTACTTTGGCAGGTGCTATGAGGGAGCGTAGTATTGTTCCTTGTCCGGGCAGCAACGAGTGTCATTTGCCACGTGCCTCACAATGCTGTGTCTCCCCTCACAATGCTGTGACCCGCCTCACCTACAAAATCGTGTCTGCAACCAAGTGGCTGATAACGAATTCTTGTAGATTGTTGAACCGAGGGCTTGTTCAATCTCCTGGTTGGGGTTGCTAGTTATGTAAAAGCGAAAATTATTCCTGACTTCAAAAGGGCGTTGTTGTGAGAAATGTCAACATTGCACAGCTGCTTACTCGTCAAATCCCCCCTTTTGTGAAACTTGGTATGTTAACGTTAATAATACGCGAATGATGACCTATCATGCTTCTTACTCAGAAGAGAAAATCATTGTCAGAACTCCAAGGTTACATAAAATCTTGGTCTTATAGTTGTGCTTAATATTAGGTTTCTGTAAAGACTGGACCATTTTTTGACAGCTGAGGGTAATAAACGAGGCATAGAGAGAAACAACTTGCAGGGTATCACACTTGTAACATGGGCCAGGCTTTCTGACTGCCCAGGTAGGCAGTTCAATCATAATATGACAATCCTTTAATGCCCCAGTTCTGATGTCTAACATCATGTCGTCTTCTGGTCTTAACTGCTATGCCACGCGATGAGGTCGTTCTCTTAATCTGCCATTTTTGCAGACGAGAAACCAATATATTGTTGAGAAGCTAAACATTTTAATGGAAACTCTGAACTATCTGCAATAGGCTTCTTGTAATGAGATGGCGAGGTTTAGGCAAGGAAGGGGCGCCGCAGGGGTGGAGTCGGAGCCTGCGCTACGAGGAGCCGCTTCTCATGTCGGAAGAGCGAGTCGGAGGGAGGCGGTGAGAGCTCTTCTGCAGGCAGGGCAGTGTGTCGCTATTTATTAATTTAAGTGTGCGTTTTTTGTACGGCGCAGACTTTGTTAGGGGAAGTCGGAGTGCTTCACAGGGGGAACAGTGATTTATAATTTATTTGTGCAATTTTACGTGGCGCGAACTTGGCCTGAAGGTGTCAAAGCGCTTTGCATGGGAACCGGTTGAGAAACTTAAGGACTTTAGATTACATGCGTTACAAAAAATATATATATATATTATTGCAAATGTACAAGATGTAAAGTCACATAAGGAGGAGATACAAATGGATATACTCTAAGAGCCTCATAGGCAGGGTAGATAGTACAAAGGTCTATTGCATATACAAGTGATTAGAGTTAGCTCTATATACAAAGAGAAGGGATATGACTGGAGATGTGGGGGAGCATTGCAGCTGAACAACTGGCAGAAGCGAGGGTGGCATTGATTGGGGCAGGGGTCCGGTCGTGATAGAACGGGGTACAGGGGGTGGCAAGCAGTGCATTACATGAGGAACAAACTGTCTTATGAGCAGGTTAGAAAGCGTACTACGTACAAGTGGAGGTATACTGCTGCAGTGGGTGTGGGGCGCTCAACCATAGGAATGCACATGACATAGGCAGTGGCGGCAATTGTGCAGGTATCGACAGCAAGCAAAAGCAGGAGGTAGACAACGGTGTTACAAGAAGGACAGTGGCATGTGCATGTTACCAAAGTTATTGAACACAGGTACAGGGTAGTACTACAATAATGGCAGTCTATCAAACCTCAAGGACACACTGCAAATGCATTTCCATGGTCATTGCTTTGCTTCGGACGGACTCGGTTATGGAAGAAGACGGAGGAGCTAAGTGGCCACGGCGTGCAGCGTCAAGAGGGAACCCCGTCATCCACCTGCCACCCTCAAGTGGACTTTGACTCTGTTTCAATGGGGGTGTTTTGTAACAACTGCAGAGACGGAAGGTATCAGCAGGGCTCCTGCGAGGAGTAAGTATATGGCGGTTTTGACCGGAGCGGTTAAAATTTGGTGGCGGACCTGTTCCTTGGGCAGGTCCTAGTTTTTCTTTATCAACATTTGCGAAGCAGGAGCGGCTTTGTGTAGGTCACAGTATTCACGAGACTTTACTAGTGCGGTGGTCTCTGCTGTTAATCCTCAATGTGGCCGCTTGGGGAGTGGGGTTATACACTAGGACGTGTGAACTGCGGTGATGAAAGGTATTTCGCAGTATTTCTGCGAAAGGTATGTATATGGTGTTTTCTAGCTGGAGCGGTTAGAAATTGGTGGGCATAAGGTGTCTTCTTAACAGTTGTGACGCAAGATGTGACCTCTTGATGGTGTATATCCCCGGTGCAGGACATGAACTTTACTGGTGCGGTAAAGGAGGCATGCGCTGGGAGATTTTGTTCCCTCTATTGGCAAAAATCGGGTATGACAGAGGTGGCCCTGATATGCTAATCCTCCATCTAGGGGAAAATGACCTGGTGGCATTATCGGGTTTAAGTTTAATCAAAGCCATGCATTTAGGCTTAGCGGTGATATCCGACAATTGGCTAGGGACCAGTCTAGTGTGGAACGAATTTGTGTTTAGACAACAGTGGAGGAATGCAAGGAGCCATAGCGCCAGGGAAAAAGCCAAGAAAAGTTAAACAGGGCTATGCAGATTGTCTGGGTGGGTTTGGGGATCCAGACAATTGCACATGACAGCATCACTGGGAAGGAAGGCCATTTGTTTAAGGAAGACGGGGCCCACCTCACACAATTGAGGATGGTGTATTACATACTTGAAAGTAGAGACATGTTATACAAAATTTTTGAAAGTGGATTTGTGGGTGTCTTCCAGAAAAGAAAAAAAACGGGCTGAACTGAGTAATAACAAAGTAAGATAAGAATGGTTTTGTTTTTTTGGGTGGGGTCAGGAAAAATCCAAGATTTTTCCTGGGTGGCGGAATAGGGGGAGGTCAAGATCTAGAGCGGACTTGACCGTCCTTCATGAGAGAGGGTGATGGGAGGTACAGGATGGGGGAAAAGGAAAGAAAAGATGGAAAAGTGAAAGATTTTGAAACATGGTGGTGAATTCAAGAAAAAGGAAGTTATATTGGTTTTGGAACAATACAGTTATAAACAAACAAGTGCAGAAATAAATGTTATGGTTTTGGTACAATATGCAAATTCAACGTTTCTGAAGATAAGTGTAAAATTACAACTGTTTGAAGGTTTATGGATATTTTTGAAATTGCCTGATCTAACGAATAAAAGTGGCCTTTTATGCTACCAGTGATGTTTGTCTCATTGCATTGGGTCTGGATTATTTCGGGCGATGAGATCCTCGGGGGGAGCAGAGCGAAGCAGTCTCCCCCTGCGGATTTTCGCCCGGGTGGACGGACCCGGAGCGATGACGCGTTAGAACAGGGCGCACGCATAGCTTACTGGGTAGGCGTTAGTCAGGGGAGAGGCGCCATGTGAGGTTGCAGGAGTAGGAGGCAGGAGGTTTTAGGAAAGGCCCGCCCACCCACCCTTTGATGACAAGATGTTTAATGAAATTGTTTATGTTGTTAACCAGCTTTGTATGGAAAGACAGAGATGTTCAACATGCAATATGCCACTGTAGGTCAGGCAATTGATGTGTATCCTATTATCTGAGAGTGGCGGAATAGGGGGAGGTCAAGATCTAGAGCGGACTTGACCGTCCTTCATGAGAGAGGGTGGTGGGAGGTACAGGATGGGGGAAAAGGAAAAAAAAGATGGAAAAGTGAAAGATTTTGAAACATGGTGGTGAATTCAAGAAAAAGGAAGTTATATTGGTTTTGGAACAATACAGTTATAAACAAACAAGTGCAGAAATAAATGTTATGGTTTTGGTACAATATGCAAATTCAACGGTTCTGAAGATAAGTGTAAAATTACAACTGTTTGAAGGTTTACGGATATTTATGAAATTGCCTGATCTAACGAATAAAAGTGGCCTTTTATGCTACCAGTGATGTTTGTCTCATTGCATTGGGTCTGGATTATTTCGGGCGATGAGATCCTCGGGGGGAGCAGAGCGAAGCAGTCTCCCCCTGCGGATTTTCGCCCGGGTGGACGGACCCGGAGCGATGACACGTTAGAACAGGGCGCACGCATAGCTTACTGGGTAGGCGTTAGTCAGGGGAGAGGCGCCATGTGAGGTTGCAGGAGTAGGAGGCAGGAGGTTTTAGGAAAGGCCCGCCCACCCACCCTTTGATGACAAGATGTTTAATGAAATTGTTTATGTTGTTAACCAGCTTTGTATGGAAAGACAGAGATGTTCAACATGCAATATGCCACTGTAGGTTCAGGCAATTGATGTGTATCCTATTATCTGAGAGTGGCGGAATAGGGGGAGGTCAAGATCTAGAGCGGACTTGACCGTCCTTCATGAGAGAGGGTGGTGGGAGGTACATGATGGGGGAAAAGGAAAGAAAAGATGGAAAAGTGAAAGATTTTGAAACATGGTGGTGAATTCAAGAAAAAGGAAGTTATATTGGTTTTGGAACAATACAGTTATAAACAAACAAGTGCAGAAATAAATGTTATGGTTTTGGTACAATATGCAAATTCAACGGTTCTGAAGTGTAAAATTACAACTGTTTGAAGGTTTACGGATATTTATGAAATTGCCTGATCTAACGAATAAAAGTGGCCTTTTATGCTACCAGTGATGTTTGTCTCATTGCATTGGGTCTGGATTATTTTGGGCGAAAATCAAATAAGGCGGGGCGAGTAGCCGCTCATAGTAAGAATAAGTAATAATCCTTGGGAATAGAATAACATCTTGGAGTCTGGGTAATGAAACATGAAGAGGATTCAATCGAATGTCAGTAATGATTCCCTTTTGAACGAGTACAAAAACAATTCTGTGTGGATCAAAGCCTTGCGGTAACACACTTATATACAGGCATCAGGTTCTTAAATACGATTATGAACAATCCAACATGACGGCGTATACACCAGCTTATACGAGTGTGGACCAGTAGTCCTCCAACTCTGCTCATGACCACCAAAAGAGACCGGAGAGGGGCGGTCACGTGACAAGGGGGCAGTTACTAGATAATGGCGTCCCGGCGTTGTTGTTCCCATCAGCAGAGGACGACATGTGAGGGCAGAAACCTTGGTGCATCTCGTGATTAGTAAGTGTTGATGGCAGCATGGGGGAAGCTTGGAAGGAATGTGCGAACAGATTCAGTTTCAGAGTATTTTAAATTGCTTGTACGGAAACACTGTATTGAAATGAAGGGATGTTTCAGCGATACTGTACCTGCAGGGGGATATGGGTTCACATGTAAACCCCCGCCGGCCCCATTACATAAGAGGGTATCGACTCCGCCAATATGTGTGGTTTTGTGGGTATGAATTTTCCCTTTAACAAGTGAGCATAGAGCATTGATAAAGAATAGCTCTCGCAATAGTAAAGGACCACTAAGAATCGGTTGAGTGTAAAAAAAAACTTGGCACCCTGACAAAGAATAACACAAAGAATACAAAAGAGATATTAATATAAGGTTCTGTGAGAATAAGCTATGAACATTTGTTTTTTTTGTATAGCATACGGAATAAGTGTAACTGTCTTCCCTGCAGTGTGACGGCGAGAGCACAGCCCCGCAGAGTCCCGGGTTCAGAGAATTCTACATGAACTGGTGTAAGTACACACGATATAAAAACGTAGAGTGTGGCGCTCTCCATGGCCAAAGGATGGCTTTAATGTGGGTATTTTTTCGTATGGTTGTTTTAAATGTTTGTTTGGAATAGGGAGATGTAATACACATGTTTTAAACTGTTGGGAAATGATTAGATACACAGAGAGGGGGAACTTGTTACCAGCTATGTTCCTTATATCATTTGTGGTCTCTATATATATACTTTCTCTTTCTTAGTAAGTGGTTCCCTCACAGAAATCCTGGAGAGATCCCAGTATAGGAGACATTACCTACAGATTTTACATAAAGGTAATAAAAACCCAATTAGGGGAAGGATTACGACATAGGGACCAACACCCTGATGAAAGCCAGTGCCACCCATGTGGGGGCCTAAGGTTGGCAGAAACTTGTTGGTATCTGCAGTGGGGATATAGGGACCGTTGCTTTCCCTTTATACCTCTTTCTTTATAGATTTGTAATCCTTCCAGGGGTCCACAGCCAGAATAAAAGTATCCATGTTGACCCTTAGGTTGTTTTAAAATGTAATATACTGCACTATTTTTGGTCCCGTAATAGAGGGGATTAGACCTCCCCTCTGTTTTTTTGTTTGTTTGTTACATCACGTAATTGTACGTGTTGTAGGTGCACTATCACATTTTCTTACTTTCTCTAATCTCACCACTAATCTTCATCTAAAAAAGATTGAGCTCCATCCAGTGTGTTGGTCTGCACCTGGATGTATGACGCGGCCCAATGATGAAGCATGACACTGCAAAGTGTGTGAGGGAAGAATTAAGACATGTGTAGTCTCTCCCAGAGCTGCTATAGGATTAGATGAGTATTGTACCTATGTGGAGCTTGATATGAGTTATATCAATTTCAATCTGTCTCAGAACTAGTACAGATTGGAGTTTTTTTTATGTATTAGCACTTCTCTGTTGTGTGAGTTTATATAGATAATAGGGGATCCAGAGAAGTCTTAGTCCCTTGTCTCTCCTGATGTGTTTTTCAATTGAGCATCGGTATCATCTTGCCTGTTTTCAAATGTATTTGTACATCTGTGGATGGCATGGACCTTCCAAATTAATCCACTTAGTCTTATTTTACTTCTCTTTGCCCCTTTCTCTGCTAAATGAAAAGCCCCCAAGGTTTCCTTCTATGTTTACAACAGTTATATCTAGCATGCAGTTTGTTTTCCGAGTAATCCGGCAATCAAGATCTGGCCCTATGTGAAAACACTGCATCTGCTTTCATTATTTGTAAGGATTCTTCCCTCGTTTCCTTTCCTCAAACCAAAATGAAAATACATTTTCAACATTTCAAATTCATCCTTTATCATGTGGTTAATTCAAGATCAATTCACAATTCTTTTTTTAAATGCATACATAATTTCAGCTTTGAAAAATGATAAAATAAAATCGGTGTTTGTCAAACCACTTCTGTCACTTGAGTGGCCCACTTCCATCACTACAGCTGCAAAAGGTGCTGCCAAATCTGCTAACAGACCCGACATAACTACGTTGTAGTAATGTGCGCTAATGTGCAGCACAGGCAAATACTTATAAGGTCCCAAAGCGATACCGATTGCATTGCAAACGCTTGTTTTGGCTGAAGGGGTTGGGCGTTTACCCACAGGGTGGGGATACTTAACCCCACTTTGCTTCACTCCAGCACCTCTTGCCTGCCCCTCACCCAGTGTATATCCATATGCACCTGTCTCAACTAGCTGGCATCTCTTTAAAGACAAAAAGAAAAGAACAATTGATTAACAGACTGCAGAACAATGTCATACATTCACCCCAGTACAGAGATCTGGGCCTAAATAGTTCGTTTTTAGCTCACCATGCCGTTCCAGTTTAGACCCAGCCATATGCAAATCAGTCTTGACCCTGCGCCAAATGGGGACAGTCCAGCGCGAACTGCAAGACCAGGTCCTCCTTGGACTGAAAACAAGCATCCTAGGACCGGTTTCGGGGTTTCACCTCTCTTCAGGCAGGATAGCTTGATTCCAGTGGCATGGAGAGCAGCGGACTCACGTCTGAGCATACCCGTCCCACTCGGGGTGACAAATGCAAAAAGAACTATTGATAGACAGAATGCATAACAATGTCATATATTCACCCCAGTACAGACATCTGGGCCTAAATCCATAGTTTAATTGCTCACCATGCCGTTCCAGTTTAGAACCAGCCATTTGCAAATCAGTCTTGACCCTGCACCCAATGGGAACAGTCCAGCCCAAACTGCCAGGTCAGGTCCTCCCTGGACTGGAGACAAGCATCCTAGGACCGGTTTCGGGATTTCACCCCTCTTCAGCCAGGATAGCTTGATTCCAGTGGCATGGAGAGCACAGGACTCACGTTTGAGCATACCCGTCGCACTCGGGGTGACAAATGCAAAAAGAACTATTGATGGACAGAATGCAGAACAATGTCATACATTCACCCCTGTACAGAGATCTGGGCCTAAATCCAACCGGTCCCAGGATGCTTGTTTCCCATCCAGGGAAGACATGGCTTGGCAGTTCGGGCTGGACTGTTCCCATGAGGCACAGGGTCAGACTGATTTGCATATGGCCATGTCTGAACTGGGCTGGCGGAGTAGGCTAAAGAATGATTATGGATTAAACCCAGATCAATTGACTGGGGATGAGTGCTTGCAATGTTCAACACTCCGTCCATCATCCCCTTTGGTTTTGCTTTGTTCGCCCTAAGTTGGCAGGGTATGCCCAGACGAGGTCCCTTGCTCACTTTGCCACTGGATTCAAGCTAGCCTGGCTGATTAACCAGAAACCGGTCCCAGGATGCTTGTTTCCTATCCAGGGAAGGCATGGCTTGGCAGTTCGGGCTGGACTGTTCCCATGAGGCACAGGGTCAGACGGATTTGCATATGGCCATGTCTAAACTGGGTTGGCGGAGTGAGCTAAAGAATGATGATGGATTAAACCCAGCTCAATTGACTGGGGGTGAGTGCTTGCAACGTTCAACACTCCATCCATCATCCTCTTTGGTTTTGCTTTGTTATCCCTAAGACAGCCGGCTGCAGGGCCACACCACATGCCCTTCCAGCACCCACTCTGTGCGTGTTGGCCTGGGCTGAGATAGTTTCCTGGGCACACATAGACAGGTCTTGGGCTGCTGTAGGCTGGCTGGTGTGGTGTCTGTCTTATTGCTACCAGCACACCAAATCAGGGTTTTGCCACTTACTTTCTGTTTTTTACCGGCATGCCATATATGCGTAGACAGGTGAACAAGCAGTGCATCTGCTCACAACGGTACAAGCTGCAATTGAGTCCGCCATCTTCACGTCAGGCTGGCAGCGTCACCGAGTCACTTGCAGTATATATCGTTTACATACACTGTTGCCATAATGTGATGTAGACCTACTGCCTTTTGACTGACAAGCTGAAAAAACTTGGCGTCAGTTGTGACTACTTGCTTACGAGCGATTGTCCTGTGTGAACGCGGAATTTTCAAAGTATGCCAGCGTACACATCTTCGTGCGAACAGTTTTCAGTCCGGTTATAGAGCGGATAGCACTGAAATCTGAGACTGCCCAGTGAGGATTAACACCGGCATTGCCATGGGGTCCGTGTCGCGGGCTGTGTTCTAGTTCTTCTGTTGGGGGAGGGAGGGGAGGGAGGGGCGGGGCGCAAATGACAGCTCGCACGCCGCCGGTAGGTGGCGAGTAACGACTTAACTGCCAAAGGAAAGGAGCAGTTTGGTGGGACGTACGATGGTAGGAAGTATGCCGCGTGCTTTGTGAAGGAATTGGAACCGTATTACAATTTGGGGCAGAGTGGCATTCGTAACATGTTCTAGATCGGTATAGATAGTATTACCATTAGCTCTATGCCATCGTCCTTGCCATATTTGTAGGTGTACCGTAGGATTCAGTGCAGTGTGGGAGTTGTAGTCTTGGTTCGCCCCATTGGGTTAAACCTAGATGATTTGATATTATTCATTTGTGAAAGAGGAGGCCAGGACTTGGAAAGAAGTGTTGTGTAGAGATGGAGCCATCTAGACAACTTTGAAGTTAGCTCTTTAAGATGTCTATTACATTTCACAACGATTGTCACAGTGCTTGTAATTCTTTGTTTGAACTTTCCGCATACGTTTTTTCAGGTTTCAATTTTAGTATACTTTGAAGATAAATGATTTGTATTCCATGGTGTGATGGCAGCCGTCTAAAATTAAATCTCTTTAAACGAAAACTCCCCCTTCCCTGCATGTTTCCCTCACAATATTTCCCTCTGTTTCCATCAGTTTTGCAGCTTCCACTCCTCTTTCATGTCCGGCTACAGAAAGAATTCATGACATTAAAACCCCAACATACTTGATAGAGAAGAGTTTTGGTGAAAGAATCTTTTGGCTGGGGTGTCAAACAAAGCATTCATAGTTGCCAGTGTTCCCTTATTCAGTTGTTCCAATCCACATTTTCTCGTTGCTCTCGAGGACTTTTACTTCCGGTTTTATAATGGAATGAATAACAGGGCAAGTCTCAAAATAGAAAAAATCTGAACTGGAGCAGCTAGTCCTTTAAAAAAAAATGTTTTATTGAGACGAAACAGAGTAACAAAAGAAAAAGAATTGGAAATCCATATTCAAATCCTTACATACATCCACAATACACAGTTAATGGTTCAGCCCGTAATCCAATCTCCTTAATGCATCACAGATAAGAGACAAGCTCCATAAAACATATATAGTTAGTTAGTTTTTAAATTTATAGTGCGCAGCAGCTACGCAAAAAGGGTTTCCCGGCGCGAAACAGGCAAGTCAAGGGTTAAGAAAAACAGAAAGGTGATTTATCTGTCAAATAGCCACGTTTTTAAGACTTGCGAAACTGAGCATAGTTCATCTCATTATGGAGGGCTGTTGGTAGAGAGTTTCAAAAGGAGGGACCAAGGTAAGAAAAGGGCTTGCCGCCCAGTCGGGCTAATTTAAATTTAGGGACGACAAACCTTCCTTGGGTGTCAGAGTGGAGATTTCGGGAAGGAAAGTAAGGACTGGCCAAGGACTGAAGGTAGTGAGGCGCATTTCAAAATTTAATTTTGTGCATATAACTAAGTACCTTGAACTTTATTCAGTTTTCTACTTTAAGCCAGTGCAGTTTGCGTTGATAGGTCGAGATGGAAGTGGTCTTAGGGACTCCTTACAGAAGTCTGACAGCGGCATTTTGTACCATCTGTAGTCTGTGGACTACAGATTTATTAGACCCCAGATAGAGTACGTTACTATAGTCAAGCCTAGATGTAATTAGGGCATTGACTCCAGTTTTTCTAGTAGATTCCGGAAGCATCCAGCAGATTTTTCTTAACCATTTGAGAATGGTAAAGCGAGTCGCTACAACTTTGACTGATTGGGGATGCATGCTGAGTGAATCATTGATTGTGATACCCAGATTTTGAATTGGGGGGGGGGGGGGGCTGGGGGGAAGGGGCCGAATGTCACCCATTTCACACGGCCAGTGTTGGTGATTCCAGAGATTTTTTTGTTTTCCTAACACCAATACCTCAGTTTTCTCTCCATTTATCCTAAGAAAATGTTGCTGCATCCAAGACGCTATTTTATTTAAGCTAATTTTGAGAGAAGAGGAAAGGGAGAAGATGATTTGGGAATCATCGGCGTAACAGAAAAGGGATAAGCCTGATGTCTCATCCACCTCAGCCAGTGGTCTTACATAAAGATTGAATAACAGGGGGCTGAGGATGGATCCCAGTGGCACCCCATGGGCAAAAGAGTGGACTTCAGAGCAGGCAGTTTGGGAGAAGACTTGGAAAGTACGATTTAAAAGGAAAGCAGTGAGCCAGTTTAATATACAAATCATACATCAAGTATTACCCTGGTTAGTGCATCCAGCGTGAACGGCTCTGCTGCAGTCTATTATACAGAAAAGACTAAGATACACAATAAAAATAAGGAAAAATATATACAGAGAAGCTCATATTACATTATGCAAAGCCAATTCATTACTGGCCATCATTGGCAGCTTCACTCGGCATAGCCCCACTGCATTTACATTGGTATAGACTATTCTCCAAATAATACATCAACAAACGCGGGACAGCCATTGATGAAAGGAAGGGGTTTCCTTATTCAGCCAAGACCCTGCAATACAGATGCCAGCTACCCCCATATCTACAAAGATTAAATATAATTAGCATTTATCATTCAAATATTGAAGATCTACCCCATGAAGCATAATCTGAGATGAAATGCTGATAGGCCTATTTGAAATCATGCTTAGATGCTCTGCTGTTCCATTCCTAAATGGAACTAGCTTTATATAAAAAAAGAACATGTGGACCAGCTCTGCACAGTAATCCCCATATCGAGGGCAGCTTGAATCAGATCATTTTCTCCAGCTGCACAGCTTCTGAAGGGTATAATATACATTAAATAGTATCTTGGGTATGGAGGCAAGATGGCTTCTGCGTAAGCGGTCGTGTCGGACAATCCTCTGCCGCTCGAAGCCCTGCACTGTGGGAAAAGGGGTATCGGCTCGGTGCGGACGGCATCTGAAGCATCGTAGTGTTCAGTGTCCTACCTGCGATTTTGGAACTAGCATGCGGTCATGTCACGGCTGTCGGTGTTGGTTTCGGCAGCAGGAACTTTGTCGACCCGGCGCGCAAGTCGATTCTTCCGGAAGACTGCTTCGGACCTCAGTGGAGGGGTGGTGAGGTCCAGTTGGCTCACAGCAAAGGATTGCACCAGGGACAGCATTGAAGGCAGGATGCCTCCCAAAGCGGTTTGCGCTGTGCGCAAAAGGACAACTGATCTTGCAGTACTTCCAGTAAACAAGAGTCTAACCCACCCCCAGAGCCTCAAGTCTGCAAAATCTAGCGTAACAACTATCAATAACAGTTGGGAAATTCAAAGAAATAGAAAAGGTTCCGATACTGTTATCACAGCTGAAGGGTAAAAAGATCATCACATCCCACCAGGGGAGAAGGAAGTTTCTCAGTGCAATCAATTACAATTACAGCAACAACAATAGAGTATTAGGGGTGTGGGGCTTGACGCAGATGTAGAGGGGAGCGGACCACGGAGCTCCGCCCAAGGAAGGTATCTCCCATCTGGAATGATCCTGAGCCCCAGCCTCTCCACTTGGCCGAGGGAACTGTAACAGAACTACCCTGGAGCACGTAAATACAGAACTGGGAAGTACTGTTCCGTAAACAATGAGGGAATGAGCCCGGCGAGGCAGCAGACAAAATGGTGGCTGCAGCGCAAAATGAGCACTGAGGCGGGGAACCTGTGGACAGAGGACGCGACGGGATCAGCCCATTTCGGAGCAATGCTGTAGCAGGGCTGCCCAAAATTATGTCTTGAACACTCACTGCTACCCAGAGAAGCGGCAACGGGTGCCAGTGGAAAGTTAGTGGCGGCTATAAGGAGCAGTAAGTGACCATCCTGATGGCGCCGGGGCAGCCAAATAGAGGAGCGGAGGCGGCATAGGAACGGCAGCAGCAGCTGGCCTCAGGGATTGCACTGGGCAGTCAAGCCTGGGGGGAATTGCCACGAAAACCCGGACATCCCCAAGATCTGCAGGGGAAGGAGGAGCGGGGAAGAGGTGACTGGAGCGAGCTCCCAAGTGTAGCCTTGAGCAGAGTGACAGGGCAGGGCCAGAGAAACTTGAGCCCTACCTACCAGGTTTGGGCAGCCCAGAAGGGGAGCAGACATTGGAGGAGGTAAGGCCTCACAGGGCCAGAAAAGGCATGACCTAAGGAGCATAGAAACGGGCAGCTGGGCAAACGTTCCTGCTCCCGCTCTGGGGCTCGAGGCTGTTTGAGAGGTGCCTGACTCCAGAGCCACTGCAGGACCAAGGGGAGCCGGAGATGACATTCCATGACCTGCCCTCGTGGGCAAGATTGATCAGGATACCTCCAGAGATTAGAGACCAGAACTGAGGGGGGAGCCACGCGGAAGCTGAGAAAGATAGGATGCTGCCAAGGGCTGCTAGTTCCCGCATACCCGACGCCCAATGAACAGAGAGGTGAGGCCGCAGGCAAGCATGTGGAAAGTGCCAAAGAAGCGAGGACACGGCAGCCTCACCGTGGAAAGTGGTAGGACCTAGACGGATAAGGAAGACAATAGCCCAGAAACAGGGAGGGATGCCCCTGTTACGTACCCCAAGTTGACAGATATCATGGAGCCTATCACGGCCTCCCAGAAGCGCTGGAAACAAAGATTGATGCTATGGCACTGACCTCATTCTTCTGAAAGACGACTACCGCTGTCTAGTGGAGGGAGTAACTAGCACTGAAAGAAAGCTTGAAAACCTTCCAACTGAGGTAACAGAGCTGCGGAAAACCTCACAAACATTGAAGCTACAGTCCAGATCCAGGAAGTGTGGACAGAGGACAGTGAAGGGAGATCATGCAGAAATAATCTGCACATAGTTGGAATGCCGGAAAAGGGAACAACATGGTGCATTTTCTGGAGGATTGGCTCACAAAAGAAGATACCCCGGAGGGGCTTTCACCATTCTATGCCATAGAGAGGGCACATAGAGTCCCCTCCAAGACTAATAGAGTCCCGCTTGCTCCTTTTCAGAGATCGAGGCAACATCCTCAAGTAGGCCAGACAGAAAAAGAACTTGCAAATTGAGAATAGCAAAGTAATGGTGTTCCCTGACTTTACTAGAGAGGTTCAGAGGCAGAGAACCACGTTCCTGACAGTGAAAAAGAAGCTGCGGCAACTACAGCTCCCATATGTAATGCTGTTCCCGGCTTGGCTGAGGGTGGCTGAACCGGTGGGGGTACAGTTCTTTCAGATACAGCAGGAGGCCCGGGAATGGCTGGACTCTAGACCAGGGCGTGGTTCGAGGGGAAGCTCTCCGGGGTCGACAGCAGTGAGGAGAGATGTCGGTCATGGCAAGGCAAGGGCACCAGATCCTTGTACTGGGGTGAATGTATGACATTGTTCTACATTCTGTCCATCAACTGTGTTTTTTGCAATTTTCACCCCGAGTGTGCTGGGTATACTCAGACGTGAGTCCCAGGCTCTCCACACCACTGGAGTCAAGCTATCCAGGCTGAATGAAGGCTGATAGCCAGAAACCGGTCCTTGGATGCTTGATTCCGGTCTGGGAAAGACATGGCTTGGTAGTTCGGACTGGACTGTTCCCATGGGGCACAGGGTCAGAGCTGATTTGCATATAGCCAGTGTCTACCCCAGGGTGGTGTGGAGTGCAAAAAAACGATGGATTTAGGCCCAGATCCTTGTACTGGGGTGAATGTATGACATTGACCTACATTCTGTCCATCAACTGCGTTTTTTGCAAAGGGCACCGTCCTCAACAGAAGCCCAAGCGGAGTGGAGCAAGGCCCTTAAAGCAGTGGCGGAGCTCAGCCAGTCGGACTCCAGCTCTTGATCAACTCAAAGTGACCGCGAGGATGGCAGATCGGATTGTTCCCCAAAAACTAGTGCAGCAGAGGAATCGGAGACGGAGGTACAGAAAGTAACGCCTAACACAGCTGACAAACTTGTCTAAGCGGTAACTGTTGATTAAGATGAACTTCAAACTTCAGTAGTCTATATCCTTTTTGATGATGCTACAGAAAAAAGGGAGGGGGCTACACACAGAATCTGCAGGAGAAATGTAGGAGGGGCTGGGGTGGATATTCACTGCAGAACTATGGGGAGATCCTGGGTGGAGGGGTTCCCGGGTCTTGGCAACAGCCACCACAACCACACAGCCAAAAGAAAAGTTTAAGTGTTTGGATGGGAGCGGAATTAATTCTACCTGTTCCTGGGAAGGAGAGTTGGGAAGTTTGTTTGCTTCAGGGAGTTTCACCTAGGAGTCAGGAGTGTCTTTGGTAAGAAATCAGATAGGGAGTATGTAACACCAACCCAATGGGACCCACCATAGACTCCTGACCCGAGCTGGTATCGTAGCGCTGCTCGCACTATAATTGCTCAAAAGCTGACATCTGTGAACTGCTAGCATTGTGGCATCTGGCGCTACTGAGGAATAATTTGATTGTTAGGAGCGCTGTGCCGCCAGACTGCGCTCCGTGTGCTTATCATTGTCCAGTGCTACTGTACTTTGCCTGTTTGCCGATTCTCGCGTAATTGTGCACTTTTATTTATTTACTTATCTCGCATTGTCTGCTGCATTGCTTTGCCTTTGCCCCAATAGCGCCCTGATTGCCTTTTGGCTCGCCGACATTTTGTTTGTTGTTTGTAGTGCCTCCCAGCCCGGCTATCCGCCCCGCCCCCGCATCCCAGCTGACCCTCCCTCCCACTACGAGCTCAGATCCCACCTTCCGATTGAAGCGCTGTGACTGTCCTGAGCCTCACGAAGTCGGTCGCTCCCCTACGCTGCTCCTGACCCGAGCTGGTATCGTAGCGCTGCTCGCACTATAATTGCTCAAAAGCTGACATCTGTGAACTGCTAGCATTGTGGCATCTCGCGCTACTAAGGAATAATCTGATTGTTAGGAGCGCTGTGCCACCAGACTGCGCTTCGTGTGCTTATCATTGTCCAGTGCTGCTGTACTTTGCCTGTTTGCCGATTCTCGCGTAATTGTGCACTTTTATTTATTTACTTATCTCGCATTGTCTGCTGCATTGCTTTGCCTGTGCCCCAATAGCGCCCTGATTGCCTTTTGGCTCGCCGACATTTTGTTTGTTGTTTGTAGTGCCTCCCAGCCCGGCTATCTGCCCCGCCCCCGCATCCCAGCTGACCCTCCCTCGCCCCTCCCCTCTCCACCATCCTCTTATGTCTGATGCATTTGCGCGCAGTGGTCACGCGCAGCGGTCCCGCCGAAGGTGCGCCAAAGGTAAGCCCGTCCGCGCCTGGACCGCGCCCAGCGCCAAACCCCCTGGCCCTCGCAATACCCACTCCTCTCGCATAACATATGACGCCGCTACTCTCCTTGCCCTTAACCCCGGACATACACCACAATGCTTCGAAACTGCCCCGGGACGTACCCACGGTCCTTTTGCCTGCCACTCCTGCAAATTTACCAGCATCAATAACAATACCACATCCACCGAATCCAAACACATCTCCGAATCTAACCACCTGAAGTGCATCCTGCTGAACACCCGCTCGGTCCACAGACACGCAACCGAACTCTGGGACCTACTCGACACTGCATCACCGGACGTCGCCTTCCTTACAGAAACCTGGATGAACGCATCATCAAAACCCGACATTGCCATAGCCATCCTGGACACTTACAAGATCATCCGAAAAGACCGCACCAACCAAACAGGAGGAGGCATCGCCATCGTCCGTAAGAACACCATCAAAATCACGACCAGCTTCGACGATAACCTTACAACCGCCGAACACCTCCACTTCCAGGTCCACACCGACCCTAGAACCACACTCAGAGGCACCCTCATCTACAGGCCTCCAGGAACCCGTAAACAATTCAGCGAAGACATCACCGACTTCATCAGTCCACATGCCCTCGCCTCCGAGAACTACATTCTATTAGGAGACCTCAACTTCCACCTGGACAAGAAAAACGACAGCAACACCACCACCCTTCTTGACAACCTGGCCAATCTCGGCCTCAAACAACTTGTTGACACCCCGACCCATGTAGCCGGACATACGCGCGACCCAATCTTCACCTCCAGCAAACACATCTCCTTCGATCGCACCACAGCTCTCCACTAGACGGACCACAGTTGTGTTCACTTCAGCTACAAAACCACCTCGACCCACAACCCCCCACAACCTATCTCCCGAAGAAAATGGAACAAAATCACCACCGACCAACTCCTCACATCGCTCAACCAAAACCCACCCGCCCTCTCATCGGACCCAAACCAAGCTGCCATCAAATTCAAACAATGGATCACTCACAGCGCTGACGAATTAGCACCCTTGAAAAACCATCACACCAAACAAGACAGTAAAAAGGCCCCCTGGTTCAACGATGACCTCAAGAAATCCAAAAAGCTATGCCGCACTCTCGAGAAAACATGGAGAAAAAACCCAACCACCGACAACATGACCACCTTCAAGGCAGCCACCCGCAAACACCACCAGCTGATCCGAGCCACCAAGAAATCAGTACTCAAGAATCGACTTGACAACAACGCCCATAACAGCAAGGAACTATTCAACATCGTCAAAGAATTCACCAACCCCACCGCAGCTTCAAACGACATCACTCCCTCCCAAGACCTCTGCGACTCGTTATCCTCCTTCTTCTACAACAAAATTGCCGACATACATAACAGCTTCGAAAACAGTTCCAACAAACAATCCTCTCCACCCCCCTCAGAACCTAGCCGCCCTCTAACAACCTCAGCGCCTGGAACCCAATCACCACCGAAGACACCATCCGCCGAATGAACTCCATCCACTCTGGCTCGCCAACCGACCCCTGTCCCCACCACATCTTCAACAAAGCAGACTCCATCATCGCACCCTATCTCCGTGATGTCATCAACTGCTCCTTCATCTCTGCCACCTTCCCAGAAAGCTGGAAACATGCCAAAGTCAGCGCCCTTCTGAAGAAACCCACAGCAGACCCCTCTGAACTTAAAAACTACCGCCCCATATCCCTCCTCCCATTCCCGGCCAAAGTCATTGAGAAAGCCGTCAATAGCCAACTCGCTGCCTTCCTCGAATCCAACAACTCCCTCGACCCCTCACAGTCCGGCTTTCGAGCCAAACACAGCTCTAAAACCGCCCTCATCGTAGCAACAGACGACATCCGAACACTACTGGACAACGGAGAAACAGTGGCCCTCATTCGACTCGACCTCTCCGCCGCCTTAAACACTGTTTGTCACAGCACACTCATACAACGCCTCAGCAACATCGGCATAAAAGGAAAAGCCTTGGACTGGATCATCTTGTTCCTAACTGGGAGAACTCAGAGAGTCCGACTTCCCCCGTTCAAATCAGAGGCCACCGAAGTCATCTGCGGTGTACCACAAGGATCATCACTCAGTCCCACCCTCTTCAACGTTTACATGAGTCCACTCGCTTCCATCGCGCGTCAACACAACCTCAACATCATCTCCTACGCAGACGACACCCAGCTGATCCTCTCCCTCACCAAAGACCCCAACACCGCCAAAACCAATCTTCATGAAGGCATGAAAGAAGTAGCCGTATGGATGAAAGACAGCCGCCTTAAACTCAACTCAGACAAAACGGAAGTGCTCATCCTAGGATCAACCCCTTCTGCCTGGGACGACTCATGGTGGCCTTCGGATCTGGGCTCAGCACCCATACCCACGGACCACGCACGTAACCTTGGCTTCATCCTAGACTCTTCACTCTCGATGACCAATCAAGTCAACGCCGTCTCATCCTCCTGCTTCAACGTACTTCGTATGCTCAAAAAAATCTTCCACTGGATCCCCGCCGAGACAAGAAAGACTGTCACCAACGCACTGGTTACGAGTCGACTAGACTACGGAAACACCCTCTACGCCGGAATTACAGCCAAATTACAGAAAAAACTCCAACGCATCCAAAACGCATCAGCGAGACTCATTTTGGACATCCCTCGCCAAGATCACATTACCGGCCACCTGAAAGACCTCCACTGGCTTCCCGTCAACAAGAGAATAACATTCCGTCTCCTCACCCACGCACACAAGGCCCTCGACAAACTAGGTCCCGAATGCCTCAACACTCGACTATCCTTCTACACACCCACTCGCCAACTGAGATCCTCCAATCAAGGCCTTTCCGCAGTTCCACGTATCCAAAGATCCACCATGGGAGGCAGATCCTTCTCCTACTTGGCGGCCAAGACCTGGAACTCACTCCCCACTCACCTCCGCCTTACACAGAACCACATCTCCTTCAGAAAAGAACTTAAAACCTGGCTATTCGACAAATAATGAACCCCCTCCCCAAGCGCCTTGAGACCCTCTGGGTGAGTAGGGCGCTATATAAATTCTTGAACTTGAACTTGGAATGTGCGAGGGATGCATTCCATGGCAAAGCGCCACAAGGTACATTCATTCTTAGTGCGTAGAGGGGCCAAGATTGTAATGCTGCAGGAGACACATATGAATGCAAAGGAAGGAGCTTCACTACAACATTGTGTTGTGGCCAGGTGTACTATACGCACTACTCAGCTCTCGCCAGAGGGGTGCTAATCTGGGTAAGAGCAGGAGTCCCTTTCCAGTTCTACTAAGCAAATAATATACCTAGAGGGGCGATATATGGTCTTAATTGTAGGAGAGTAGGGTCTGCTTCCTATGATCACGCCCACTTTTTGCTGTGATTTTCTGGTTTTTAGACTTTAGACTGGCTGTGGCCCTGCTAATCAGGACCACAGCCTAGCTGTTCTCTCTCTAAATTGATACCATGTACTTTAGGTACATACCAGATTGGGTATTGGGTCCCCTCTGTGAGTCCCTGTATAGTGTACCATAGGTACCCAGGGCATAGGTGCATCCAAGGCCTACCAGGGGCTGCAGCATGTATTATGCCAATCCTGGCTGTTCTCCAAACTGACACCACAGGTCTGTTGACACAGCCTGGGTAAGGTGGTGTAATCACCCCTTACTTAGATATAGTATACCTATATCTATCTATATATATATATAGACACATAGTAACCTATAAGTCACTCCTATGGCAGTCCTTAACAATCCTGGTGGCAGAGTGCTTGGTTTTCTGTGAGAGGGTGCCCTAGCATGAGCTGAGCCCTTCTGCAGCTTTCGGAATCATCTCCTTATAGCTGTTCTATGATATAACCATACCATATACTCTCAAGTGCATTATAATCCTCGCGGTTAATGCTAACTTTGGTTTGGCTTTATCAAAACATGTCGTGTAAGGTGTCGCACACTTTGGAATACTACCCCCCACCAGTCCTGGTGGAGGGGGTAGCATTCCACCCAGTGCTTAATTTGTAAAATATGAAGTGCAGATGCTGAAATGTTTGTCGGAGGCCACACCTACTGTTCGCTGGCTCCACCCACTTCCTCTACTGGCTCCACCCACTTACTCACACCGAATCATCAAAAAGTCTGCAACCTTGAATTTTTCTTCAAAGGACTTAAAATCAGCCTCAGAACTTCGCCACCCAAAAAAACATATGTCAAAATCATCTAACATTCTCCTAGAAAACAGAGTTGATTTCTCAAAGCACTACATTTAATATTTCATGGACAGCCAAATGTTCTCCACAGAAAATAACATCCATGGTGACTTCAGCACTAAGAGGGAAAAGAAAAACAAGAAGTGTCCCTGCAACATCAATATTCATGTGAAGAAATTCAACTTTCATTGACCCACTAACACCCACCTCCCACAAAGCCAGAAAAACACTAGAGTCATCTTTGTCCCTTTCATCTAACTTTTGCACAGACCATCAAGGTCAACAGACCTATCATCGCCTCTACCCTTTCAATATAAAACAAGTGAACCCATATCACACTATCCCAAAATGTCCAAAGAAGATCCTGAAAAAAACTCCTAACAAATAAGCCAAAAAGTTCCAGGGGCCCACCTCAGCCAGGCACTGGAAAACATCGAACACATCACTGATGTCAACTCCAATGTAAAAGAATATATCACAAAAATCTAACCACACTCAAATAAAAGCACCACATTAGCCATCAAAAAACATCTTTGAATGGCAAGCATTGCATACTTTTGAGACAAATCAAACAAACAAATTACAACGTAGGAAAAAGAAGCATCAGCGAAGCACCAAAAGATCAAAATAATATTGACACTCTTTCTTGTGGATGAGTGACATTTCAATGACTGAGTGACACTTTCGCACAAGCAAAATCAAGCAATGAAAATGAGGGAAACATATGAATATCACAAATTACACCCATTTGTGGAACGAGAAACTGCAGCAAAGCACCAGAAATGCAAGGACACTGTAGGGACCTGACTGTACCAAACAGGATGCGAGAGACCATACTGCCTGCAAATGAGCCTCATCATCCATAACCACCGCCCCCCTCCCGCACCCCACAAAAACAGGATAGATCTCCCATGGGTGGACATAAGCAGAGCCACGAGCCTCACCCTCTGTATGAACTGATCAAACTCTGCTGAGAAGCCCCAGCACAAACCATCACAAGCAGTGTATCCCCCTCCCATACCATGCAACACTCAAAGCCACCTTCGACACAAATGTCACTAGGAAGGTTTGTTTAGTGTGCATTTGTAATTACAGCAGAGATAGACTGGCCTTTCCTGTACCTCTGCGAGGGGAAACAGAGTGCATTCGCAAGGAGCCAAACTAAAATACAACTATTGAAAATTACAAATCAAAAGCATTAAGACCAAAAGATATTTAATTGAAATAATGCTTTTAAATATTTATATTAACCGAACATCTCGCATTTTTGAAACAAGTAGTTAAAAACAATAGCTCTAAATATGTATTGGCGTGTGGTCAGTTGCATTTACCTTGCTTTTCATCCTGGAAACGTGCCATTTTCTTTGTATTCTGATTTAATCACAAACTTTAATAGTTTTTTATGTTTACAGAAGTTGAGAATAGAGAAGGTGAAATAACAAGTTGGCTTTTTAATTGGATATGTATGAACGCTTGTGTGAAGCTGCAAAGCATGAACGGGAAAACATTCCATAAGACGATACGGAAGGTCACAGAAACTGTCTGGACTGAAGTCTGATTTTCTGACTGTTTTAAATAAACTGTGAGACTCAGGGCAGCCGAGTGTTAATTCACAAATTAGTATGTTAGTGGCAGAGGGATCAGCTGCCCGTGGGTCTGTGCCTGGACTGGGGTCTCATTTCCTGTTTTACATTGTTCATGCAATTCGGTGGGGCTGAGACGGGGAGCGCAGATTGAATCTGCATGACCTGATAATTGGCACTTAGCCGCTAACTAAGAATCCAGTGCGCTCCCTAAATGACGACCTTGTGCCCTCAGTATGTGGCCAGTGGCCGCACCCAAACAATGTGTATTGCTGAAGTGGCCCGACAGAGTTGGTGAGGTGGGCCTTGGGAGTTCAGCCAACGATCTGAAATAGGCCACGCCTCCGGTCGGAGGCGAGTGCATGGGATGACCTGTGAACCATTAGCCCCCTGAGCTCAGATCGCAAGAGGGTTTATGAGGGGGGGACAGAACAATACATATAACACGAATATACTTATGGTACTGCCTGGCACTCAAAAGTGGCTGAAAGGTGGCATGGTGGCATGACATAAAAACACTGTATTCTATGGACGTCGAGGAAGAGTCCCTCGTTAAACTACAATACGTGTGAATCCTAGTTTGCATTTTGAACTTCCTGGGAGCAACAAAATCTGCATTACCCGGTGAAGTTTGTCAAGTCACACCTGATAAATTAATCATGTGGCAAAAGTTCAGTTAATATCAGGACATGAGGATTTTGAAACAGAAAGCACGAAAATCTGCATGTTATGCCACATTTTAACAGAGGGACTTGTAACTGGCGATATTTATCGCATTCAATATATACCAGTCCACAGGATATTGTTTTTGATTCTAGTAGAGGGGCTCAGCTGGTTGCCACGCCATGGCATGAAAAGAAAGACCTTGGGAATAGACTAGGATGTCACGTCCTCCCGGCAACTGACTGGGCTTCCTGTGTCCCCCGACCCCGCACTGACACCACCAAGAGGCAAGAGCCCGATCGCACTGAGGGGGTTCATCTGACCTACAGCGAGTTTCAGTTAGCTTCTTAGCGGCAGAGTGCGATCAGCTGCATGCGGGTCGGTGTCTGGACTGGAGTGTCATTTTCTCTTTTACATGAACTATGCACAAAAGATATGAGACTCCAGTTCAGGCACCGACCCACAGGCAGCTAATCACACTGCCGCGAAGAAGCTAATTTGTGGATTACCACTCGGCTGCTGAGTCTCACAGTGACACTGTCACTACACTTACTTGTGAGACTTGGCACTGCAATTCGATATACGGACCAACTGCCGGCAGCGGCTATTCCAGGCCTCAACAACATCGTCCGTCCGCACTTGCTGCTAGCGGCTGTTAACCACTAGGACTCGGCACTCGGTGGTGGGTGAGGTGCGGCCTGCGGGTTATGATGGGCGTGGCAATGCATCGAATGCGCGCGCATTCTGAAAAAATGTGCGCCTGCTGCGGTGTATGCCCCAACCCCTGCAGAAGCCCAAATCCAGCCCTGCCCAGTGTCCCGCGCGCCCCACACCCACTGGGCGGCCGGCAACAAAGAGCCACGGCCGCTCGTCTGCTACCGCCAGACAATGCCCCTGCAATAATGTGCCACTACCAAGTGCCGTAGTGAAGTAAAATACGTTAAGTGCACTAAATGCGTGTAGACCCGGCCCTGCTAATTAAGTGCCGGTGCTAAGCACCGGAAAGCCCCGGCACAAATTAAGCACTGATTCCACCCTTCTAGAGGGAGAAGACATGTAGTTACTGGTATACCCGGTTAAAGTTAAACAGAGCCTCAGCATCACAAAATGGATGCTGCTGCCACAGACACAAGTCTGCCCTCCTGCTGCTGGACGAAACTCCGGCAGGGGAGGCCTGGACAATAGGTTTCCTGTCACCTCCCCAGACAGGGTTTTGTGTATTGGGGCAGGGAGGGCTGCATCAGCAGATGCTTTTCCAGACATTGCCTGGGGCACACAAGGTGCTCCATGCATAGCCCGGTTCAAACCAGTTGCTGGGGCACTCCAGCTCCGCACTGGTGCGAAACTGGACAAAGGGAAAGGGGTGTAACCGCCCCCTTCTCAGGTCCACCCATAGGAGGGACCTAGCCAGGTAGTCCAGCCCCTAACCTTAGTATAAGTATAGGAGCTGTGTCCCTAGGACTTTAGATTATCCTAGACGAATCTTTGCAAGACATATCCTGGACCTTCGACATTCCATTTCGACTGGAAGACGGAAGACATCTCCCTTGTGGTCAAGGAGGGACCACCCTGTGCAAACAGGCACCAGCAGTAACTTGCTGGTCTGCTTTGTCGAAGGTTTCTGCCGGAACTCGAAGACTCTGCGACTCAGGACATGGACTTCCAGACATCTCTAACCCTGCTCGACGATCCCAGCAAAGCTGAGGCCAGTGGCGGACACGTTTTCCTCTAGTCGCCTGCAGCATTTCTTTGCAGATCTCCATAGAAAACGACAACGAAACCCGACACCAAAAGGAACCTATGCACCCGGCTTCCCTGGGTGAGGTAACACGAGTAAGCCGGTGCTCCCGTGGGTCTTGACTCTCGAAGTGTCCTAGTATAAAGGGGTTTTGTCGTAGTCCATCCAGAAGTGCCCTTAAACAGTAACTTCGTTTTCCATAGAAAGTCAATGGTAAATCGCGGCTGTGTTTAGACATTGCACGCGTCTCCCGTGGGCCTCCGACTTCCTAACCTTTGGTTGATTAGTGTAGCCCCAGCGATTCCCGATTCCTTAGGCCTACTTTCTATTCCAGACGTGGTTCTTATACCACTATTTTAGTATATGGTTTGTGAGGCCCCTAGGGCAAAATGTATACTATGCAACTTATCATATGCTAATTGAGTAACTTGTAATGTACCTTTACCTCTGACCTCATAAAGAGTGCAGAGGGGTTGGGTTTAGAATAAATACATATATATTTGATATATACCTAGTGTGGTGTCCTTTCATTTAGTATTCAAGGGATTATAATTGGTAAAACAACTAGCTTCACATGCTCTCTGAAGACTTAGCCCATTGACTGCTGGTCCATGCTACCACTAGGATAGCTTTTTATAAGGTTGACTTTACAACCACCATCAATAAGGGTAGATTAGACTGGTGCAAGGTGCCCACTAGAACTAGTGAACATCATATGCCAGGCTAACTTCTCTCATTAATGGGCAGGCTTGACAGGAGGGATGTGACAATAGGGAGTAGCTATGGTCCAAATACAGATCAGACCTCCTTCCTGGCAGCCCTTTCTAGAACATTAGCGCAGGCTTTGACTGGATCAGTGATTTTGGGCGGGGTCTATAACTGTGTTGAAGATGTGACCCTAGATCGCTCCCACCCTCCATTACAAGACTCACCCATTTGTAGAACAGCAGAGGCAAGGAGAAGCTGGCAACTTCACTGGGGGCTGATAGATTTCTGGAGGGCACAAAATCCAGGGGACAGGGAAAATTCTTTCTTCTCACACCTGCACAAGGAACATGTCAGGTTAGATGCCATACTGTGCATTCCAGATGTCAACGGATGTGTGCCGGCTAGTGAATACCTGGCACGGCTGATCTCAGACCACAACCCACTGCTATTGGTCTTGGCTGGTCCAGGACCAGGCGGAGCATTCTCATGTGGTGCCTCAGGCCAGAGGCATTAGAGGATCAGGGATATCAAGCAACAATTAGTACAGCCATTGGGCAATACTTTGATGAAAATGCTGAACCTGCCTCGAGCTCTATGCAACAATGGGAGGCCTTTAAAATAGTGATCAGAGGGTAGGTGCATCTCTGAAATGGTGGTAGTGGGAGAGGAACACTCTATTAGCAGAACAGCAACTTCTAGGCATTGAGAGGGAAAGGCCAGAATATGCAGACAAACAGGAGGAACTTCTGACAGCCATAGAAATGGTAGCACAGCATGTGGAGGGGTTGGCTGTTTTGACTACAAAATTTACTTGATACGGGTCCATGCAGAACAAGATAAACCAGGGGCCCTACTAGCGTGGCTAGCCAATCTGGCCAAAAGGGGGTCTGTTATTCTAGAAATAAGGGACGACCTGGGTGAAGGTCCATTACCGGCAGCACAACGTTAATAGAATATTCAGCAAATACTACACTGACTTATATAAAAAAATATAGTGTCCTCCACGACGATGGAGCTAGACGACTACATGAGAAGGATTGAGTTGCTGACAATTCAAGAGGAAGAAGAAGAGGCACTAGGGAGGGAGATAGAGCTGTGCGAGGTGAAAAGTGCCATTAAGGCCATGGCTAGAAACAAAACGCCAGGGAAGGATGGGTTCCTGGTTGAATGGTATGCCACTGTCATGGTTCCAGTGCTACCGAGGAGGGAAACGTACCTACGGAAGACTGGTGGACTGTGCAGCCTTCAATCGGTCCTCTTTTCTCCTCTCAGCAGGATGACTGGACTGCCATGCCAAATACCCTGCATGTGGTGGACACCTTTTTTTAAAATCACGGTCCCTTTAATTGGAATACAGCCGCTGCTGCTTACGAGACGGACGTCATCAGACCTGGTCCAATAAGGGAAGGAGGAACTCAGAACTAGGGGAAGACGCAGAGGCGAGGAGCTGGAAGTGGCCGTGAGAGGAATACTGGAGACGTAAGCCGAGGAACAACCGCTCCTGAAAAAGACTTTGGAGCAATCTGGCACGACAGGAAAGCCAGGAGGCCAAATTTTCCATGCTGCGCCCAGCCACGCTCCTTACGGAGCGTGGCTCAATCAGGACGGGAATGCTTTACAGGGTGGGTTGGGAGGAGGGAGAAAAACAACAAATAGGGTGTCTCTCTCTCTTACCTGCTGCTACCCGGTTCCCGAACACTATAAAACACTCTTAAAATGTACGGCATGACACAGGTGGTCCCTCACTCCCTTACCTATTTTCGTTATTATTCAGAGGCAATTACAACCTTTTCCATTCTTTTCTTCTGCCCAAACGATCCGAGTACCCGGACAAAAAGAGGAAGACCGCATCCTGACGAAGAAGGAGCGAAGAACCAGAAGCCCTTTGACCAAGAATGATTAAGATGTATTTCCCTGTTCAAAAACTCTGACTTCACACAAAAGATGTGTTTACAGAAAAATCAAACCCAGCTTAACACGACCTTGCCTAGACCTCGATCCTTGCCTACAGTTACAGCCACATATGCAGACCTGTTGGGACCCGACTTGGTGGAAATGTATAACCAAGCAAAACAAGCGGGGAAACTTCCGGGGTCCACAAGGGAGGCTCTAATAGTCCCTCTGCTAAAACCAGAGAAGCAGGCATCCGACAAAACAGCGTATAGGCCGCTATCTATGCTCAAACTTAATTATAATATTCTAAGCAAGGTTCTGGTCACCCGACTGTTACCACATTTGTCAGATCTAATACACCAGGACCAAGCGGGGTTCATACCGACTCAGCATACGGCAATTCATGTGCGGAGATTGCTGCGAGTGCTAGAAGCAGATACTTTCAGCAGAGAGGAGGCTGCCATCTTTCCAGTGGATATAGAGAAGACAATCAACAGTCTCAAATAGCCGTACTTATTCAGGGTGATGCATGCATTACGGACTGGGACCGGAGTTTGTAGCATGGATAGCCTTGTTATATACTGATTCTAAGGCCAGAGTTAGGACCGGTAGGTTCATATTGGAGAGTTTTGAAGTAGAACGGGTAACTCAACAGGGGTGTCATTTATCACCCCTTATGTTCTGCCTCGCTATGGAGCTACTGGCTGTCAGAGGCAGGACAGGAAACTTTTATAAAGGACTGGAAGTATTTGGACGAACCCATTATATAGAGCTGTACACAGATGACTTACTGCTGTTTCTCAGGAACATGGGAGAAGATCTTGGCGGAGCCAGAGAATTGCTACTGGCGCTAGAGAGAGAGGCAGGTCTCAAGGTAAACTTAGGGAAATCATGCCCGTGTCCTACTGCACCAAGGATGGGAAATGCCATAGGCTGTATATGGCGTTAAATGGGAAAACAGATGCCTCCCATACATGGGGTCAAAGTCTACCATGATCGGGCAGACTTTTTAGAAGGCAATGTGGGAAAAGCCCTTTGACGGGTGAAAGCCAGCTTCAATTTTTTGGAGCCTCTTCCCCTATCAGTGACTGGCAGAGTATCACTCCTGCAGATTGTGATGCTCCTGAGACTGGTGTTTTTCTTTGGGATGTTGCCGGTCTGGATCCCAGCAGAGACGTTTTGGCAACTCCGTACAATAGTGATGGAGTTTCATTGGGGCACGGGGAGGCGCAGGGTCGCACTGATGACGCTAATGAGACCAAAGACAGATGGGTGTTTTCAGTGCCAGACTTTGAGTACTACTACATAGCAGCCCAGTTACAATGGCTCACGAAATGGATGCAAGTCAGATACGGGGGACTACACAATAGAGAGACGGAAAAGTCCAAGTCTGAATCTCCTCTCAAGGGTAGTGCTACAGATGCCCATTGGGGAAAGAGAAAATACCACAAAGTTAAGAGTGGCTCGCAAATGGTGGTCTAGTAGTCTGCAGAAGTCAAAAACCAAGCGCCCATATGCTCCAGATGTTCCAATAGTTGTATGCATGGAACTGCCACATAGGGCGGACTGGCAGGGACTGGAGACTTGGATGGCAGCAGGGATAACCACAGTTGGGATGCAATATGAGGAAGGAACCCTGCTGCCCTTCGAGATATTTTGCGAGAGATATGAGGTACCGTGGAGAGACTTTCTATTACACACTGTCTCAATAGCGCAATACGGAAACAATGGGGGGTGGACTATCTGAACCGTCTCTATCAGAGGAGTGCCAATATGTGGTATCTGCACAGGGACATTTAAAGCGGTCACTTGGCTATACAGGCGACTCCACCAGGCAAGACTTCCTGCTTTTAATGACTTACGGCAGCACTGGGAAGAAGACCTGGGGGAACCCATAGACAAAAAAACATGGGGGGAATTGGTAGATCGCGCCAGTAAGATCACTAGAAATACCAGATTCCAATTAGTGAATTTCTACGTCCTTCACAGGGCATACCTCACCCTAGGACGCATTAACAGATACTTTAACACAAGGACAGCGTTTTGTCCCCGATGCGAGGAGGAGGGGGCGGAATTTCTCCACATGTTTTGGAGCCATCCGGAAATAGGGAGCTTCTGGAGGGAGGTGACTACAACTCTGTCAGAGGTAACAGAGAAAGAAGTGGTCACTGAACCGGGATACTACCCTTTTCACAGATTCCTCCATACCTCTTAGAATAAAATAACAAGTACATTTCAGGACCTGGGCCTTAAATGGGCAAAAAAGAACATCACCTGCCACTGGAAGGTGCATGGAGGCCTTCACACAGATAGGTGGAGGGGAGAGTTTGTGCGATGGGCAGGCTATGAAGGGGCGGTAAGACTAGGGGAGGCCAGATGAACCCGAAGTGAGAAATTGCCTTGACGCAGCCAGAGCGGGGGAAGCATTGGTGTCACTCCATAAGCAGCCAGAAGCTGCGTTAGCGGAAGAGTGGCAGGAGACCTCACAGGAGGCCGAGCCCTGAATCAGCGTGATCTAACTACCTAGAGATGGTGGAATAGGGATAGCGGATCTGGAAGTGCTATCCAGACATCAGGAACCCAGAGGGAGAGTAGAGAACAGGGCCTCTTGGTTGAGGCTCCAGGCGATGATGATTCCAGAGAAGGGAACTGGGGTACACAATTTAAGACACGTCTGGCGGGTGGGGTCGGGGATGGGGGGAGTTGTTGCCCTTTGGCATGAAGCAAGCAATGGCAGTTTATAGCACATAAGTTGTTACCCTCAGAAGCTGATAATGTTGAAAGATTTAATGCACATAGTTTAGTCCTACCAAAACTGAACTCATAATGTGAAATTGTTCAATAGGGAATGAGAAGGGGAATGTGGCATGATGATTGGAATATGCTAAATTTCAGGAATGTAACAAATGTATCTACACTGATGCCTGTATGTTGCCACGAGTATAGGATAAATGAAATCTGTTTAAAATAGAGTATTAAAGAATTGTTTCCGGCTGTACCAGCAACTGTATCATCAACTGCAGGAAACTTTCAGGTGGGAGTTCAAGAAGATACCTGGAGAAATGGCGATGCTGATGATGATGGCTCTCAGGCTAACAGCAGCAATCTGGTGTGGGATAAGAGTGGAGCAGATGGACTCCCATGGAAACAAGTAGATGGTCAATGCGGGTCCCTAAAGCTATGGGAAAAGTCTCCAGGTAAATCTGTCCAAGGGACAGGTCAGGAGGATAACAATAAGTTTAAATTCACTACTACCCCCATGGGACATATAAAAAAGAAGGCTGGAGGTCAGCTGATAGACAACGAAGAAAACAATAAAATAGCTCAGCCGTCACAACTCCTTGCTTGGAGTAACACAGAGATCAGCGCTCTGGTAAAAGGGGTCCAGAGGGCTGTAGGACTCCCAGGATTTATGAGACACTTTTTTCCCTGTCACTGATGGCTCGGGCATCAGCTCGGATGACTGGGAGTATTTTTCAGACCTCTAGCTCTAGCCTGGGCAGTCAGTATGATGGCCCTGGCTCCACATTTAAATAAAAAGGCAATCTAGACGGAATAAAGAAGCTTTGCAACAGGGAAATGTTCCAGATGGTTTACAAAGGCAAGGCTCAGGTGCCACTTTAAAGAGGGATTATTCAGCCATGCAGAAAACTTTTCCTGATTAGCAAGAAGGTACTCACATTGAGGCTGCGGCAGCACAAGGAGAGGAACCCTCCCTAAAATTGATCTCTCAGACCATAAAACAACACCAAGAACAGACCCGAGCTGATGGCAAAAAAAAACAGGCTAGCCACGCAAAAACTGCAATGGGCAGTCAGGAAAGTGGCTAAAGCATGTGCCAAGTTTAGTGCAAGGCTCATGTCAATAGAAGAACGAACATCTGCTCTGGAAAATGAAGTCGCTAGGACCTAAAAACAGACAGAAGGACAAGGCGTACAAATTACTGATATTCAATGGAAATGGAAGATTTTGAAAACAGCCAGTGCCTTAATAACCTTAGAGTCCAAGGTATCGAGAAAGGGGTTGAAGGGAATGATATCCAGGGCTATATGGTGAATCTGATGAAGACAAACAATGGAACTTGGGACTGGAAATCCAGCGAGTGCACCACTTTCCTCTTATGTTGAAGAAACCTGGCAAGCCACACACTGGAGAAGTACAGAAGCAGAGAGCTATAATAATTTACTGCAAAAACGTTTTACTCTGTGAAGCTGTGTTTGTTAAGGCCTGTCCAGATGCTAAAAGGACTTAAGACAGTCAGTCCTTTTTTCACAAGGGCGGACTTCTGCCATGTTACTGTTGAGAGACGCTGGAGGCTAAGACAGCTGATACAACTGTCTTAGGCATTTGGGTAGAAGTGTATCTAATGAATCCTGCACGCCTGTAAATAATTTATAAAATCAAAATAAGAGTTTTCACCTCTTAGATAAAGTGTAAAGAATATATTGAGGCAATGGTGTTGCTTGGTTGAGCAAAAGCGTTCTGTCCTGCTTTTTGGGGGTTGGTGTTGTAATTTGATGTAGGAAGGTATAGTTATTACCCCTGGTGTTATCACAGCTGTCGGGACCCGAGCCGCAAGGGTGGATCTGAGCACAGATTACCCTCCCAAACCTCTTTGGTCTGTTTGTCTCTAGGAGAAGGTGATGAGGTGGAGGGACGGTGGGTGTAGGGGAGCAAGGGCGTTTAGAGGGTGAGTGGGGGGTCAGCATGGGCAACTGATGGAGAGCAATTGAAGGACCAAAAAAAAGTGGAAAATCTATGGTACATGAGGAAATTTAGGAGATGGGGGAAGGGTGGGGAAGCCGCAGATGTTGTTGAGAGCCGAGTTGGTAGGCATAGTTTGTGGGTTCCGCACCAATAAAAACCTGTATTGCCAAAGATGCAGAGAATTTGAATGGCAACACTGAATATATGTGTTCTAAATGATCACGCAAAACAACAGAAAGTAGCAGATGATTGAAAAGCCCTTCGCGCCAATATTTTATGCTTACAAGAGACCCATATTGAGGGTGCGAGGAAAAAGCTAATGGAACAGCTTGGGTCTAATCTTATTGTTAATACTACACAAGGAACCAGAACCAGAGGGGTCGCCATTCTTTCCCCGAGGGGAAATATAATATTCAAAAGGCGTTTGGCAGATAAATATGGGGGTTGGGTGATAGCTAAATGTTGGTATTGTAAACATGTCTTTAGCATCTGCTCCGTATATTGGTCTACCAGCGATGACGCTGATATTTTGGAACATTGAACTAGGGCTATGGTCAACCCGATTATATTCTGTGGCGACTTGAATACTAACAGTATGGGTGGGCTCTGGATTAGCAACATCATTAATTATGCCGGCCGGAAACACAAGGTTTTTAGGGCTCTCACACGCCTGACACTAGACAATGGCCTATCGATGTGTGGCCTTGTTTAAAGCCTTTTGACCATGGTAGCACCTATTTTCCAGCCCCTCACAAATCTGTTGCACGTCTTGTTTATTTCTTTGTTACACAGCAGTTGAACACAAGATGTAGTATAGAAAACATCCCAGAGACATGTCAGACCATAACCCCTTGGTTTTGGAAGTTACCTTAACGGGGTGGAAAGAGCGGAATATACTTTTACATTTGAAAGGGGTTTGTTGCAGGATCAGGGCTATATCACAAACATGACTGAATGGATAGGGTAGTTAGTGGAGATCAACAGATACAGCACTGGTAGTGGTATGGTCTGGGATGCATTTAAGGCAGGGGTAAGGGGGGAGACACTCAGTTTCAGCCTGCATCATAAAAAGAAGGAAATGTATCACCTAAAGGTATTATATAAGATGTTGCCAGATATTGAGGAGGAAATTATTGGTCCTAAAGCTTCTCACAACAGGAGCAGTACTCGTGAAAAGACGTTGAATTCCTAAATGCTTAGTTCTTAAAAGATGAAATATACAGAGCACTCAGCAATTATCCCTCTGGAAAGGCTATGGGACCCGATCAGATTCCTCTGGAATTTGATAAAATCTTTCTGGGGTATTAGGGCTCGACCTGGTCAAAACACTTATTCAGGCACAAATGAGGATGTCCCCCCCAGAGTCGTGGGCTTGGGCCAACATAATTATTTTTGAAGAAGGGGAAGCCTCAAACTGTGGCTGGGTGTTATAGACCCATAACACTTATGAACACCGATGCAAAGATATTTTCAACGGTATTAGCCTCTCGGCAAGCCTTATTATTGGTAAGGGGATTTCTCCCCAGCAGCATCGTTTTATACCAGGCAGAGGTACCACTGATCACATATGCATGGTGGTAACACTGTTTGATGCGGTATTGTACCGTTACAACGCAACTTTTACAATGCACTACCATTACATCGCAACTTTTACAACGCAAATACCATTACAATGCATGCCATTACAACGCATGTCATTACATAGCAGATACTATTACAACGCATGCCATTACATCGTAAGTATAGGTAAGTATATAATTTTTATTTAATTTTATTTAACATTATTTTATTAATTTAAATAATATTAAAATTAAAATAAAATATTAAAAAATTATTTTAAGTAATTTTGGGGTTTTTTAGGTTTTAGGGCTGGGTTTGGTTTTTGGGGTATAGGGGTATTTTTAGGTTTTAGGGCTGGGTTTGGTTTTTGGGGTACAGGGGTATTTTTAGGTTTTTGGGCTGGGTTTGGTTTTTGGGGTACAGGGGTATTTTAAGGTTTTAGGGCTGGGTTTTGTTTTTGGGGTACAGGGGTATTTTTAGGTTTTAGGGCTGGGTTTGGTTTTTGGGGTACAGGGGTATTTTTAGGTTTTAGGGCTGGGTTTTGTTTTTGGGGTACAGGGGTATTTTTAGGTTTTATGGCTGGGTTTGGTTTTTGGGGTACAGGGGTATTTTTAGGTTTTAGGGCTGGGTTTGGTTTTTGGGGTACAGGGGTATTTTTAGGTTTTAGGGCTAGGTTTGGTTTTTGGCGTACAGGGGTATTTTTAGGTTTTAGGGCTGGGTTTTGTTTTTGGAGTACAGGGGTATTTTTAGGTTTTAGGGCTAGGTTTGGTTTTTGGGGTACAGGGGTATTTTTAGGTTTTAGGGCTGGGTTTTGTTTTTGGGGTACAGGGGTATTTTTAGGTTTTAGGGCTGGGTTTGGGTTTTGGGGTACAGGGGTATTTTTAGGTTTTAGGGCTGGGTTTGGGTTTTGAGGTACAGGGGTATTTTTAGGTTTTAGGGCTGGGTTTGGGTTTTGGGGTACAGGGGTATTTTTAGGTTTTAGGGCTGGGTTTGGGTTTTGGGGTACAGGGGTATTTTTAGGTTTTAGGGCTGGGTTTGGGTTTTGGGGTACAGGGGTATTTTTAGGGTTTAGGGCTGGGTTTGCATTTTGGGGTACAGGGGTATTACGACTTTCAATAAATTAAATTAATTAAATTAATTTAATTAAATTTAATTAAAATAATTACAATATTTACAATTATAAAATTAATTGAATTACATTACTTATATTAAATAAAATTAATTTCTTTTTTTAATAATTTAATTTACTATAATTAAATTATATTATTTACCATTTTTAAATTAATTAAATTTCTTTAATTATATTAAATTAAATTATATTAAGTATTATTTTAAAATTAATTAAATTATATTTATTGTAATAAATTACATTATATTATTTACTATTTATAAATATATTATATTTCATTAATTATATTATTTTAAATATATTAAATTAATTATAATTTTAATATTAATTAAATTACTATAATTAAATTAATTACTGTTTTGAAAATGTTTAAATTATATTTATTTTTTTAAATTATTTAAATTAACTTTATTACATTTAAAAAAAAAAGATATATTTACCTATACTTACGATGTAATGGCATGCGTTGTAATAGTATCTGCTATGTAATGCCATGCATTGTAATGGCATGCATTGTAATGGTACCTGCGTTGTACAATTTGCGTTGTAACGGTCTGCGTTGTAAAATAGCGCATTGTAACGACATAGATCCTTTGATGCGCCTGCAATCCCTGGAGACCCTATGGTGCTGATCCTGCTTGATGCCAAAAAGGCTTTAAATTGGGTCTCCAGGGACTACCTCTGGGCCTCCCGTAAGTGGTTTGCCATTGGTAGGAGCTTTATCAATGCAATATGGGTAATGTATCTGGACCCTGCTGTCCAGCTTTACCTTAACATGGGCAATACATAACTACCTTCAGTTACAAGGGGATAAGACACGGTTGCACCATTCCCTTCTGTTTGCCTTTAACATAGGTCCCCAGATTAGGAAAATCAAGGCCAATAGGAGCATTAAACCTTTGCATTTTCAAGTGAGCGGTACCAAAGTTGTGGGTTCTGCTGATGATTTGGCAGTAGTAACATCTGATCCCCAGTTGGCGCTTATGGAAACTGAGGAAGATGCCTGGCTGTTTGAGAGGATTTCAGGGAACTCATTCAGCAAAAAACGCAAATAGTCACAAAAAGCTTGGTTTATCTGGTGGACCCCCGGGTGACACAGTCTACAATTTATTTAGTGATAAATATAACATCATAGCTAAAGCAAATTGTGGAGCTAAATTTAGCCCTCATCTTTCAGAAAGGGTAGAAATGTTTTGATAGCATGAACAACCTCCATCTATCTATTGTCGGCCGGTGTAATATAATTAAGATGATTTTTCTACCCAAAGTACTTCACCTCTTCGGGGCTATACCACTGGAAATTGAAAAACGTTAGTTTAAGGGGATGGAAGACATGTTCAATAGTTTAATCTGGGCTTCCTGGAAGACAAGGAGAGCTCTGAGGTTCATGACACTTCCCAGGGAGAGAGAAGGATGGGCAGTTCCGGATCTAAGAATGTACCATTGAGCTACAGCGTTACAGTATAGGCACAGTCTTGTGGGAGGGAACTCTGTGGATCAATGGTCTAGAAGGTGGTCTCCGGATACCTATGAGCTATTATTAGGAGATGAGGCTCAAAATTGTTTCTTGAAATATATTGAATCCAGTTATTATAAGAGAGTTAGATTCAAAGCTTTATCAGCTGCATTTTGGGTATGGTTACTGTACACTGCTTTTCAGGAACCCAGCACTTCCTGAAATTTTTCATGATATGGTTATGTCACGCTGGGAGGTTTTGGGAATCCGGAGGATCGGAGGCCTTATGGGTGCAGAGGAAGTTCAAGTTAATTATGGGGTTGATCGGAAAGAATTTTTTAGTATTTGCAAATAAGGAGCATTTTAGCGAGGAAGAAAGGGGGGCAAAGGGATTTGGCAACAACTCTATCATGGAGGTGGTTAGGGATTATGAGGGATGTACTATCAGTCACATATATGGGGGGTGTCCCAATTGATGCAGGACGACCTTGCGAAGCAAGTGGAGAAATGGAAACAAAAGCTAGGTACAATTTGTGGCAGTGTTTTAGACTCTTTGGAACTAGGGGAGTCTATTATGTGCTCAGCTGGGTTACAGTCACACCATTAAAAAACAATGTTTTCACTGTATTACAGCTTGGCCAAGATAGCCCAATGGGGGGGTCAAGCTAGGTTCAGCTGTCCTCGTAGTAGCACAGAAGCTGATGAAATACATTTGTTATCTGCATGTCCCTTGCTAGAAACCCTGAAGAGGGATATAGAAAATGTTGTAGATCAATCCCTGAAAATAAAAGAATTCCTAACTCCAGAATTAATGCTGCTAGAGGTCAGTAGTGATAGAAAGATTGGGACACATCATAATTTTTTGTTTTTGGACATGGCAGTTGTTAGAATCTATATTTCTTCGGTTTGGTTAGATTCACTCGTCCCAACGTGTCAACAATGGCTTACGCTGCTTTTTTAAAAAATTCAAATATTTTTATTAGGTTGTAGAAAATGTGCATAAAAAAGAAGGATTATGTACAGAATGAAAAGAGTAGGCATTGGGTGTTACATCGAACAGTAGCCAGTTACATTGTCAAAGAAATCAAGCCATATAAAAGCATATTGTGAATTTGAGTGCATAAATCATAGGTGTCATTAACTGGGTAATTGGATTAATCGAAACCTAGACACCCAATCAATGATCATATGATAACAGTGGTCTTAGAGCCATGTACCTTCTATGGTTTGATATTTTCCTGGCCTCAGTATAGGTAGAGCGACAAATGCCTTCTATGGAGACAAGTAAAGCATAATACCGCATATTAAAAGAAAGGAAAGGAAAAAGGAAAAGGAAAGAGAAGCCAATCGAACATATTGACTCACCACAGGAACATTAGAGGGAATCTTTGATGGACCTCATGATGTGTATCAGTTGTCACCCGAGATGAGGTAAGTGTGGGGCGTTACACATGGAGTGTATAATTAGATACTCATGGGTGTTTATCCCAGATAATACTGCTGTTGCCGCACCAAACGCTTATCGCTGATATGCACATCTTGAAATTCCTCTTACGGTCTGGGAACACCAGACATGGTTTAGTGGTCCCCTTCCTAATATCCACGGCATTGTTCGTATGGGCCCCTTAACTATTGACGGTTCACCTGACCTACTTAGGCAGCCTTTACACCTTTCCCCAATTTAGCGGCACTAAATTTGGCTGAGAGGTGTGTGCCTTATGAACAGGTTGTTCTTTTTATATGGACACTTAATAAGATTTATGTACTGTGTATTTCTGGTGGCTCTAGCCAGGGCTTGAGCGCCTGCTCAGGCACAACAAGCTGCGGGACTTGGTATTAGTCCGGTGATTGTGAATTTGGTTATAGGCAAATGCCCACCTAATCGTAAGGACATTCCATTTTAGAATGCCCAGAAAATTGATCAACTTGATGCTGTGTTTCCCCTACGGGTCCACAGGAAAAATGTAGAATTTTAACCATGGGTTTACCTAATGGTCTGGTTCCCGCTTTAGAAAACTGTAACACCTGGGGGACCATGTTTGCCATGTTTGCCACAGTGTATACTCTCTGTTATGGCACTCCCTTGATGAGCGTTCTGGCAAACGTCTTCAAGTGAATACAGGATGTACATGGGGCAGGTCCTGTCCTTGATTTGGGGATGAAAATTGTTGGAAATTTTCCGGTTGTCTCCAAAATAATTCTTTCTAATGTTAAAGGTGAAGCTGCTTCCTTGGCTATATGCCAATGCCTTGCTGCAGTGGCTATTGCAGACTGCGACCGTGAGTGGCCTATTATTATTTCACAGGTGTATGCGTCCTTAGAACGTAGTAGTTTGGGGACGAGACCTTCTGTTGCGACTCTCGTAAAACCAGCTGTTGATAAAGATGCTCACCCTGCCCGTTATTTTCCAAATAAAACATGGGATAAATCTAAACAACCATAAAAAGGGTTGACCTCTTGGTGGTACGCCCCCCCGGAATACTCTGAATGGTGTTACAATTTCCATGACCGCTCTAAAATTAAAACTCCTTATCACTTTCAGGTTCCCAATCCCCATTCTCCTCCTTACTTTCAGAACTTGTCTGACCAACAGTAGGACAGAAGAGGACGTTCTGATTGTAGACAAGGAGAGTATGTGCAACCTAAACGAGATACACAAAGGAGCTGAGCTGTGCTGGCAACGCAGCAGGAGCCACCAACAATTAGAATTCTGGCGGTCGCGACAGCAAGTAACCACCGAGAATCAGAACGCGGTGGGAGCCACGGTGGGAGCCGCTAGTGCCGCCATTGCTTGGACCCACGGAGCGGTCGTTGCCGCTCATGGGACGATCGCAGCAGGAGCCAAACGCGGTAGGAGCCGCTTAAATAAAACACAAGAGCCGCTAACATTAAACATCAAAGCGGTCATTGCCGCTTGCAGAACAAACGCGGCTGGAGCCGCTGAAAAAACCCAAACGCGGCAGGAGCTGCTAACATTAAACATCAAAGCGGCCGTTGCCGCTTGCAGAACAAATGCAGCAGGAGCCGCTGAAAAACCAAACGCGGCTGGAGCCACTTAAATAGAACATCAAAGCGGCCGTCGCCACCGAGGAGCTATCACGGCAGGAGCCCTGAAACCTGAAACCTTAAATAAAAGACAAAAGCGGCACGAACGCTGCAGGAGCCGCTGAAAAAACCCAAAAGCGGCAGGAGCCGCTAACATTAAACATCAAAGCGGTCATTGCCGCTTGCAGAACAAACGTGGCAGGAGCCGCTGAAAAACCAAACGCCGCTGGAGCCGCTTAAATAAAACATCAAAGCGGCCGTCGCCACTGCGGAGCTAACGCGGCAGGAGCCCTGAAACCGAAACACTGTAAACCAAATGCAGCAGGAGTCGCTTACATAAAACACGAAAGCGGCTGTTACTTGTGGAACAAACGCGGCTGGAGCCGCTGAAAACCAATCCAAATGCGGCAGGAGCAGGTTACACCATATATCATACATCAAAGCGGCCGCTAAAAACCAAATCAGACATCAAAGCGGCCGTAGCTGCTTGTGAAAACGAGCGCGGCAGGTGCCGCCAACGAGAAAAACATCAAAGCGACAGTTACCGCTAGTAAAAACGAACGCGGAGCCACCCAAAGACCAGTTCCCTCGCGGTTTTTGCCGCTTGAAGTTTAAATCGCGCTAAACGCTGCTCTGGAAAAGCCCCAAAACTCGGCAGGAGCCTTCAACCACAGAGGGGGACAGACGCATTCATTACCATTCTTCTGGAGAACGCGAGCCTGTGCTGAGCTGCGTGGAGGGTGTCTGTGGCGTGCGGTAACCGGGCTGCAGCAAGAGCGGCTGGAGCCGTAATGGTTTAGCTAGCCACGGAAGCTGACGGAGCGGCGAGGCGAGCTGAACTGAGAACTGAACACCTTCTGGGGAAAAAACGCCGACAACGCCATCATGCATCCGGAGAGACTCTGACCACAGGGAGTGTAGCGCCTGTGGAACTGGAGGGCCGGCGGCAGAGAGCTATAGTGCAGCAGATTGATTTTTCTTGGCTTTCTAAGTACTCAGAGCGGATTGGAGCTTGTGGATGCGGCTGAACCTGGGCAGCGGCAGAGCGGTTGGTGCTATAAAAGCCATATAAGGTAAGCTGAGTACAGAAGTCGCAGCCTGAGTGATCTGAACGGTTACCAAGTGCTTCCCTGAGTTGGCCCTGCGAATCCCTGGTAGATCGTCATCCTTCCTACTTCCCCATCCTACTCCATCCTCCATCCTCCATTCCTCAACAAACGGAAAAGCACCAAGAGTAAGTGTTTTCTAAGTCTCTTAAGCAATGGTAATGCCATCTAGGGGCTTGCGCTCAAAGTTAAAAGCAAAATCAGTAGTAGACTCAGAAAACTGTAACTTGAGCGATAAGAGTTCCCTTAATGCCCAGAAAACCATTTATCGCCGGAGAAACAGGGATCATCTTTCACTCTTGAAAACATACCCATCGGTGATATCAATGTTTTCAAAAGGGGTAAGAAGCTCTAAGCGTGGAAAGGGGTTAAACGAGGAAGGGAAAAAGGAGGATTCAGGTGAAGAAGCGATGGACACCCATGTAATAGTGGGGAATAGGGTGGAGAGCCAATTTATAAAACCGGAGGCGCTTTAACCCGCTGTAATCATACTTCACAATTATGGGGGTGAAACTGATGTGTTATGTCCTCCATGTGAAATGAACATACAGCAAGCAGAAAAGGAGGGTAACACTCCGGAAATGGAAAGAGCCTTATCAATGGGCAAGGTAGAGGGTTACCCTCGGGAAAAGAACGTTGAAAAAAAGGAAGTCACCCTATTATCACCACCGGCAGGATTGGTAACCCTCTTGGACAATTCAAGAGAGACACAGAGATCTGTGCCGGGCTGCTTGTCAATAAAATCAAGTGATCTTTCTTTTAAGGTACAACAGCGGCTAGAATCCGGTTTTAGAACTGGGCAGGCAAAAACGGAGAATTACACCTTACTGGATATTGCTAATCAAATAGAAAAGAATGCAGAACTGATAAAGCAGCTGAAAAAGTCTGGCTCTTTGGGGAGGGATCCGGAATTGTATCCGGATGCAGAAGTGTACCCGGCCCCAATAGGAGCTCAAACACATATGCCTACCATGTACAGTAGTACACCTACCAATTTATCCCAAGCCGCTGTTTTATTAGATCTCTCTGTTGAAAAGACATCAGGAGTTTCAGTGGGTGAGGATAAAGGGGCAGGGAATTCTTTGAATTCTTTGTATGTAAATGAGAATGCATGGACAGGGGGGATCATGGAGATCTTTTTTGCATTAGAAAAATTTCTCTCCGCAATTTTATCTTTGTTGGAGAAAAGTACATTAAACACTGATCACATACTGGAAGTCCTCTCGCCCATATTGATAGGGGTTCAAGACCTTAAACAGCTCCAGCAAGCCCTAATGATCCCTGAAAAGGCTCCTCCAGTACCCAGTCAAGCATGTCAAATACACAATGAGATGCAAAATATTGCTATATATACAGTGGTGGGGGAATTAAAAGATCTGTCTGTGGGTCCTGAAAGTGCTACTACTGAAAGAAATCCAATTATAAGCTCGCCCGAGCTAATCTTCACGAGTGCGTAAAGGTCCCTACATTAGGAGAAAATTTAAAACTAAAGGTTTCCTCAGCCTTAAACCCATTACGTGTTTTCCCAATTTTTAAAAAAATTAATCCAAAAGAATCAAGACTTCAGTTACCCGACGAACTAGTTAACATCTCAGTTAGTGCACCTGTGGGAGAGGTCTCAATAGTGAGTAAAGGTAACACCAAAAATGGCCGCATGGGCAAGAAGAAGATGAAGAAACGCCGTTTCCCGAAACGTAAACAGAAAAAAACTGCGGTTCCATCCTGAAAGTGAAATAGGAAATAGTTACACATCCCCCTCTATTAAAAAGAATACAAGGACTGTGGTTCAATCTATAATGGATGGGAGTCAAAATCATGGGCAGGTAAATGATCTTCAGCCAAATAGTCCAATTTTAGTGCTGAACGCCCCTTCGAACCAAGAGGGTAAGGAAGAAAGTGGGCTAAATTATGATACAAATAGTGACCTTAGTTTAAGAAGTAAATTGGACAATTTAAATGGCCCAGTAAAAGATCCAATTGTAGCTCCAGGAGGTGCTGTACAAGACCTCTGTGGGCAGGATCTGTCCCCAAGGAGGACTGAATCCAGCCAGGGGATAGGTGTGGGGCGGGGAATAACTACGGCAGTTAATAATAAAGAGGGTAAGTTAAAAAGAGATTTACCCATGGGACAACCAGGTATTAATAAAACTAGGAACACTGGTATAGCTGCCGGGCAAGTGAATAAGGTTTAGCCCCCTGTTCGATGCAGAACCAATTACATTGAATAGAAGTGCCCTCCTTAAGACACTATCTGAAATGGAGGATTTGGGGTTAATCACCAGTAAGGATATTGAATTGGTACACCTAGATTGGAGGACCGCACCCCCTAGAACTAAAGCTACTTTCTCATCAGGGGTAGTGTCAGCACTTGTTTTAGCAAACGTTGATGGTTTTAGGAGAAGAGGAATAGACGTGATCCCTAATTTAGTTCCTCGAGCTCTCCGACCAAAAGCCTTGGAGCAATTTATCAGGCCCAAAGGAACTGCTTCACTGAGTATGAGGGTGTAAACACCACATAAAGTATGAGGACATGGAAATAACAGTAGGAAGAAAAACGGGTGTTAGAGAAATTAATATTTTAGCACTCGCGGTTCAGGTGGCGCCTAGTTTGGACGGAGAAGATGATGTGACAAAGTGGAGCTGGGTTGCAGGTACTTTGAATGGGGCAAAAACATCCATTATAAAGCCCACAGAGAGGGGGTAGCCAACAGGGGAACATTATATCATGGAATGTGGCGGGGTTAGGAAAATCTAGTTATAAGCTTAAAGCTTTAGTAGAATTAGACCCCAAGTTAATCTGTCTCCAGGAGACATGGGCGATGGAAGAGTTCCAGTTAGAGAACTTTTATGTGTACTGCAGTACAGCAAAAAAATCAGTAAAAGGGCATGCAAGTGGAGGTCTAGCCATCTTACTTAGCTGCGACATAGCATGGGACCCCGTGATATATAAACACCCTTGAAATTGTAGTATTTGTGCAAAGTTGAAATTAGGAAAAGATAACTTGGGGCATGCGATGTCTCTGTTGTTGGTAAACGTGTATATTCCACCGGGGAGGGCGTCTAATCCATCGGTCGACTCCATCTGCTCTTTCGTGCAAAGTTTAGGAAATACTGAAGAATGTGCACGTATAATGATGGTAGGGGACTTTAATGCTAAGCTAAGTAACAGTGCAGTCCTGTCTTTCTCTAATTCGGACCTGGAGGAGGTTTGGGCTATCCCAGAGTCTGTATTCCCGGCCCATTTAAAATCTGATAAACGCGGCCTATCCCTTCTGCAAAATCTTAGGAATCTTGACCCAGTACTTTTAAACAGTAGATTTCCAGAGGATTCTCCCGCAGCTTATACTTTTAATGGGACATATGGCCACTCTTTAATTGATTACATGGCAGTTTCCTTTCAATTGTTTAGTGTGTGCACACAGTTTAATGTTCTCCCTACAAAGGTGAGTGACCATAACATTCTAGAGGTAAATATGGTTACAAAGATTGTGAAGCCCGAACTCTGGAATCAGAGGAATGAAAGTGTCACTTACTCTCGAAATAATGGCCGTAATTGTTGGTCATATAAGGCACCTCCAAACTTTCAGAGGGTTTTTAAGAATATGGCTTTTAGCCCAAGTCTGGAGACTCTAGGTATGAGAGAGTTTTGGTAGCAATTAGAAGATTGGGAAGAAATGAGAAAGGTATGAGAGTCTCCCCTATAGTAATAACTTCATGGGAAATTAAAAAATTGAATAAGGAGATTAATCGTCTAATTTGAGCCCAATTCAGAGAGCCCAGATTACAAAGGCAGAGAGATATATAGACTAAAACAGGTTCGGAAAAGGAAAATAGCATCAGATCGGAGGACCGTTGAAGATGAAAAATGGGTCAATTTAAGAGAAGTGGCTTTATCTGGGGATACTAGAAAGTACTGGGCTTTGATAGCACAGTTTTGTGATGGGAGAGAAAAACCAGAACCCATTCTAATCTCAGAAACCGAATGGTTTACTTATATTTCCCAACTTTATGCTCCCAATCAACTAGCTGATCAGTTTGAGATGATCGCCAATACTTTTTTAACGGGGGTGTTGTAGGAGCACCGACAGGTTTGGAAATTTAAGGATTTATTAAGGGGGCAAGATACTCCAGTGCAATGGGGCCAGATGACGTTCCTGTAGCTATAATAAAAAAGGACCGCGAGGATTGGGCTAAATTTTTACATCCGTTGTTTGTCCACTGTTATAATAATGGGGATATCCCACATTCTTGGAAGGGAAGTATAATAGTCCCGTTATATAAGAAGGGCCCAAAAAATTCCCCGGCCAGTTTTAGACAAATTTCCCTTTTAGATGCAACGGGGAAACTATTTGCGAAGAGTATCTTTGGCCACTTGCAAGAGTGGGCATTCGGAAATAATGTTATACCTTGGGAGCAAGCAGGATTCCGCAAGAATAGTGGCACACTGGATAACATTTCTGTTCTGCAAACCTTAATTGAAAAATATCCTGTGGGTCGGGGGGTCCCGTTGTACACAGCTTTTATAGATTTCTCCACAGCATTCGATAGGGTAGATCGGGGGACGCTGTGGAGGAAATTGGTTACAATGGGGATCCCAGGGAACCTCCTAAGATTAATAATTGCACTCCATTCTTCGACTTGGACAAAAGTTTTATTGGGGGAAACACAAGGCCTCTCAAAGAAAATAAGCACACATAACGGGCTGAAGCAGGGGTGCCTTTTGGCCCCTCTACTCTTTTCTATTTACATCAATGATCTGCCGAGTAGTGTAGGACAAAGTAAAGGGGACCCTCCTCAAGTAGGTAATCTAAAACTGAGTTGTCTGTTATATGCAGATGATGCAATAATAATGAACTTAACACCAATTGGTTTGCAAAGACGATTGACAGAGCTAGTTAGGTACACAGAAGAGTATTTTTAAAAAATAAATATTTCAAAGAGTAAAGTTATGATTTTTAGTTACCAAGGTTGTAAGGTTAGAACAATTTGAATTGGTTTCTGGGAAAGGAAAAACTGGAAGTAGTAACCTTTTATCCATATTTAGGAAAAATATTTACTAACAGGTGTTCAGCTAACAGACACATGGATCATTGCAAAGGTAAAGCGATTTCACAAGCCTCTGCAATTAAACGCCTGTACATGCAATGTGGGAAAAGACATTACTCGCACCTTATTTCAGTTTATAAAATAAAGATCCCACCGACTTTGAATTATGCTAGCGAAACAATAGATGCTCATGAGTGGGCCAAATTTGAGAAAGTGGAAGGAAAGATCTGGCGCCAAATATGTAATCTGAATCATGCTGCGCCGATCGCGCAACTTGGGCTCGAATTTGGTCTTCTCTCTACATATGTGCTATCAATGGCTGCCTGTTTAAGGTGGTGTAATGCTCTGATAAACGGTTCCGACAATTTACTAAGGGTAGCATTGCACAGGGAAATATTTGTAAACATGTTGGAGAAAAGTGCTATCTTTAGAAATTATTTAAAAGCATTAAGCATGTTTGGTTTAGATATGGACGGGCAGCGGCTTTATGTAAAACAGCCTTAAAGAAGATAATTAAGAAGACAATATATGTGGTTTCTCGTGAAAGAGATCTGAAACTATGCTCATTGAATAGAAGGATGGATTGTATTGTCGGGAGCACCTTTGTTAAAAATCCCCAACCTTATGTTCTATGGAACCTGAAACACAGAGTACGTAGGGTGATTCTGTTATTAAGAATGAATTTATTACCTCTAAGAATTGTAACAGGTTCCTGGGAGGGTATCCCCAAAAATGAAAGATATTGTCACCTTTGTAACTGCGGTACACAAGATCTGAATCATGTTTTGTTTGTGTGCCCTGCACTCCATTCAATACGACGTAGATTTTTAAGGATTGTTTTTTAAAGCATAATATCTCCACAGCAGAACAGGCCCGTAATTGTCTTCTCTCCCCCCCATCGGAACTGATGTGTTTTAACATTTATCGCTTCTTCAAAGAATTTTTAAATATTTATTAAGAGCATAAAATGTTACGGTGATTTGAGTGTATATAGTTCTTCTATGTTAGACCATTTACACTGCTGCTAGTGGAGGTTGGGAAATAATCTCCCCAAAAAATTGCACAGAGCACTTGCACTTTTTTTTTTCTTTTTTAAGTCCCTATGTGCACTTTATGAGATACTTTTGCTGCTAGTTATTCATTGGTAAAGAGTGTTCCGTAGAGGACGCTTAGAGCATCAGCACTTTTTTGAGCACTTTATTAAAACTTCTTGCTGCTAGTATTAATTTGATCATTTTTCTAAAAGAAGCTTTTTAATTGTTGTGAGTTGTTTGATGTCTATACTTTTGGATTACAACTGCATATTAATTCTTCTGTGTATCTCACTTACTCGGGTTTCCCGATATTCCATAGCGGGCTCCAACTTAAAGAAGTCTGTTTATGTTGTAAGACCATCTGCATTGAAATGAAGTTGTCCACTGTAGAGCACAGCCTAGTGAAGAGAAAAATTGTCCTCTTTTAATTGAATGTTTTTTTAGCATAAAATCGAACTTGTAATTTTATTTGAATTTTCATATGTATGGAATGGTGTTTTAATCATGTATTTTATGTGGAATTCTTCGGAATTCTAAATCATAATAAATATTGAATTGAATTGAATTGGATACACAATGCTCTTCTGACATGAAGATCAAGAAGGAGATTTAACCACCTATAAGCCCCTTTTCCAGAAGAAGAAAGTTGCAGCCTTAACAGCTAAATATGTCCCTGGGGTTTGGGAACCCTTGTCCTGGACAGGAGTTGGGTGGTGACTCTCCTCAACAGCACGGCAGTAGCCACCATAGTACGCAAGACACGCCACAAGCTACTGGAGGTGAGAGCCATGGAAACTTTCCTCGCGGTAGAAACCGCGGACACACGTATTTCACCTCCTGGCAAACTCCATCACATAATCAATTTGAAGGTGACGTTAAACACACCATTAAAGCTATATTTTGGGATAATTTGACTTCTTCATATGATTATCTTGTGTCTGAGGTAGCTTGGCCTCCTACTTTTATTCTTCCTTGTCCCCTAGGTGAGAATTTTATCCTCCCTTAATTTTCACATCTAGTTCCAGATGCAGTTAAACAGGCATATGCTTCTGAATGGGATGGGCCCTTGCTTTGGCCCCTGCTTTATATTACAACCATGTTGGATGAGATAAAGATTCTGCTTATCATGTAATTCCTATCCGTTCCACTCAGCCGCACTATTCAATTAAATTTGATGCCAAATCAGCTGTTAAAGACATTCTTAATCATCTGACAACCCATAAAATTAGACCCTGACGAAACATGCCAACACGACCCTTCATAAGACTAGAGGGGCGTGGGAGACGGATATTACAGACTCGTCAGATGACGACTGGGCCAAGGCCATAGCCAGTCCCTGGGGAACCGCGGTATCTTCTAGATACTGCCTCACACAATTTAAATACATACACCAGGTGTATTATACCTGACTCCGTCTGTGGAAAATGGGTGTCATACAATCCGCCCCCAATGTTTACGCTATGGCAGGGATGAGGGAACTTTTATCCACATGGTCTGGGACTGTATTGTGTTACAGCCCTTTTGGCGTAGGGTCTCTGCCTGTTTAGGTGAGGTGTTATCCTGGGACTTGCCATTTGGCAGTAAATTATTCTTATTACATAGTACTGATAGGATTGGGGGAAATCTGTACAAGCAACACCTATTGTTCCTGGCCTTGGCCATATATAAGTGGGATAATACTTTAATGTGGAAGGGAACTCTCCCCTGTTGATTGGGAAGTGGCGGACAGAACTAGACAGATGCATGGCTTCCAAGCTAGGGGTTGTCCTTTAAAACATAGGAAAATTTGGTCTAGAAGAGCTGACTACCGGGGCATAAAGCTTCCTCCCCTTCCCTCCCAGACCCTCTAAGGAGGATGTTTCTCCATCCTCTCCAGGTCACAACATGTCACATCCAACATCATAGCTCTGGTGCCACAAACGCTACAACTTGGTTAATAAACTGTACGAGTAAAGGAAATGTCCACGCTAAGTTGCTTTGGTTATTTATGTTATTGGTTTTTATTATATATACAAAATCTGGGTTTTGTGATTTGTCCGATGTCTCAGTATATATATGCTGGGCTGTGGCTCAGATTGTGCCACTTAAGCTCAATAAAATATGTTTTTAAAAAAAAAGACATTCCTAATCAATTCCATTGGAGTAGCAGGGCATGATTGAGCCCTGTGTGTCACAGATAAATAATCCCTTTCTTCCTCTTTCAAAATGTGATCTGTTTTATCATTTTTTATTAGATTGTCGAAATTTAAATAGTCATACTCACACTTTCCCTGTCCAAAATACACATAGTACAGCACTGATTAACAATATTGTTTAAAACCACACTTTATATTTCCAATGGTTTTTTCAGTCACAATTTGGCTTTAGAGAGCCGTGATTAGTCTACGTTTACCGCCCTTAGCTGTATTGATGCTCCATGAGATTGACCATGATGCTTTGTCCTATGTCGATGATATCTATTTAACAGGTGAAGAATTAAAACCTTGGGGGCGCCAGGTGGCTCATGACCAAGATGGCCGCACGCCTGTGAGGCTCCGGGCGCTTGGCTAGACGATCCATCATTTAGCCTGGGTTAAATTACCGCTGTAACTGCCTAAAGTACCTGTTGCGATTCCCGACATCAGCCGCTACACTCCGATGTCGGATTTGGCTTCAAAAGACCCCTGCCAGATGCTGAGAGGCGCCGGAACAATCTGCCTGGTGCAGGGGCGAGCTCATTGGTGTCCCAGCGGCAGCTGTGCTGTCTAGGCGAGGGCCGCAGATCCCACGTGGTGCCTATGCCACACTGGGCCACGCAGCTTCCATTGGTGGCACGCTTCTACGCTTGTCCTCCGAATTGTGATGCTGCGTTGTGGGCTACCTATCGGAGCTGCACACAAGACTCGCCCGCACCCTAGGCTGTAAAGCAGACAAGCCTGAGCCCCACTCTCGTGGCCCTCGCTGGTTTCCGAAGCCTGCTGGGAGCCACAAGTACGGTGAGGCCACAAGTGATCCTACCAACCTATAAACATGGAGTGACCTACTCTGTTGTAGCGTTGAGACAGCTTACCCCCTTAATGTGACATCTGATGCTGGTCTCCTCGGTGCCCATCCTGTCCTGCAGCGCTTTTCCCCTGGACGGGAGTTTCGCTTCTGTGACTGAGCTGTTTGTGAGACGACGGAATGGGGATCGACCAGTGGTTCATCTGGGCAGGAGAGGGTTGAGGATCCTACTCGTGCGACTGGCACACTCTGTGTAATACACGCTCCTATTCACTTTGCTACCCCTCTGCCCGCCTGACACATCGGCTATCAACGTTCCTGCCTGTGAGGCAAACGGGAAATACCTGCGTCCTACACCGGGAGGTGGCTCAGCCGCAAACTGATTGCTGCTGCCTCAGCACTCACACAAGTCTCTTCACAAAGCCCGAACCTCTACTCACGCGGGGAGAGACCAGGTGTGACTCTCCTGCATTATATTCACGGCGTATTCTGCAAGGTCTCCCACGACACGCCTCTGCTTCCCCTGGACGACTCCTGGTGCGACGAGTCATACTCTCAGAGCAACACTCTTTGTAGACACTGCTTATGCCTCTATCTGCGGTGATTGCGACTTGTCGCACCGCCATAACTCCTGCAGCAATACCTCGCTGCACCACCAGCTCCAGCTCTATTGCCTCAATCCGCTATCTTTTAGATAACGAGGACAGCCTTGTTCGGGATGCATGATCTACCACATTGGCGACGGAGTCTGGAACATGTGTTGGACTACCTGAAAGCGGTACGCCTATAGCACTTCGCTACTTGCTGACTTCTTTCCCCAGCTGTCCTTTCCTGGTGACTTAGACTCATTTTGGTGACTCGCAGCCAACGCAATTGTGCCCACCATTACTTGCTTTGCCTTGGAGCTTGGAGTCCATACACACTCACTATCCTTTGGCTGCACTTAATCTCCAAACGCAATCTTCTGCTTCTTCCGTAATAGCGGTGCTGCGGAAACCTCCTTCAGTGACTATACTCTGGTGAAGACCTCGAGACGGGGAGCATCTCCTTTCCCCTCATTAGCACACTCTCTTCCCAGAACACTTCTCATCATGGGGAAACCTGATGACCGGCAAACTAAGCTCCCTTTCGTTACGAAGAGAGCTGTCACCCGCTCCAATGCCGAAGAATCAGAACTGTCAGCTGACGCGTCGTCATCCAATTCTCCACCAACCCAAGCGGATGAGGTAAAAACTCTCCTCTTGGCTGTACAACATAGCCTTACAGATCTCTCGAACAAAATGGACTCCATGAGCACACTCATGGGCTAAATATCCTAAAAGTGGAGAAACATGACAAACAACTTAAGGAGGCAGAAAGACAAGATCTGACACTGAAGATGCTACTACCCAGGTGACACAACAGGTGGCTCAAATGGATAAACTCCTCAAGGTAATCGCAGCTAAAAACAAAGATTCGGAGACACGAAGTAGACGCAATAATATTTGCGTCACTGGAATCCCTGAAAGCACAAACACAGGCCAAATGGAAGATTTGATCGAACGCCTCTTACGTACCACTTTTGGAGCCGATGCATTTTCCACTCAATTCATCATGGAACATTATGATTTGTGCAGAGCATGTTGCATTCCTCTTGAACTGGCATGTCATCCCACACTGAGACTTTAAAACTTAATTTAAGCACTTGGCACGTCAGGGGGCCTTTGCGACCCCCGGAAATGCAGGCATGTCCTCACATACCTAGACATGCATCATGTACACATTGCTGTGTTGCAGGAGACTCACCTGGACCCAGCTCATTCCCCAACATTTGCCAGTAAATGGGCCGCAACACGAGTATTCTCTTCTTATTCTACTTACTCCAGAGGCGTAGTGATCCTAGTAAAACAGACTATTTATTTTATTTTGGAAGGCACACACCAGGATTCTCTGGGGCAAAGCTGTATGATATGGGACACACTAGGCACCCAGTCAGTCACAATAGTATGCTGTTACGGGCCCAATACTGACATCCCTGACTTTTACACCACACTTTGGGGGCGCATACTGCAAATGGTCTCCACCTATATTATTTGGGGGGGAGACTTTAAAACCGCTTTTAATCCAACATCAGACAGATCCAACCCATCACCTCTGCATTACACAAAAACACAAGAGGTTCTGCAGGGAATATTCACAGCTCATGAGCTCGCAAACGCATTTCGACACGTCCATCTGGAAGGAAGGGAGGGAGCCCATTACACTGCATTACATGCTTGCTGGGCTCGTCTGGATTACTGGGTGGTCTCTCAAGGGGGCAGTCTCATGGCTCAAACAGGCAACTCATCTCACTGGAACTTACTCAGATCACTCCCTGTTGCTTATAACAATAGCCCTGCCCAACTCGATGTCTTCTCCTAGAATCTGGAGACTCATGCCTGAGGCGTTGCTTAATACTATATTCAGGGCTGAGATTGGAGAGGAAATTACTAATTTCTTTCAAACCAACATTGACTTGGTCTCATCGATAGGCCTGGTCTGGGAGGCCTTTAAGGTCACAATCCAGAGTGTTTGCATGCCAAAAGTTTTTGGCTTTTGCAAGACCTTCACCGCACTTTGCATAAGCTCGAATGTGAACTCAAACAATTGGAGCGCGACCTCTGGGGGGATAACTCTGGCCCACGCCTAGTGACCTTTAGAGAAAAACTTAAAAACTTACTGAATACAAGGAGAAAGCCAACTCTAAGGTGCGTTTTTTGGGAAAATATAATATCGCGCGCTGGTAAGTTGCTAGCGCTAACCATCCGTCAAGCCAGGTTCTCTAATTATGTTCTTGAAATTAAGGATTCTGCTGGGGAGTGCCACAGAGACAGTCAGGACATCCTCCACACCTTTACTGAATTCTATACTAACTTATATGGTACCTGCAGAGATGAGACTTTGCCTCATATTTGCAAGATACCGTCCTTGGCTGGCTTGGTGATACGCAACGGGAATTTCTTGATGCGCCCTTTGAGAATGACGAGATACATGAGGCGATAATTCAAATCAAGTCCGGGAAGGCCCCAGGTTCGGATGGCCTTCCCATCGACTTTTATAAGGCTTATATTGCTCAATTACTCCCCATTCTCAAACACTACTTTAATGAGGCACAAGAGCTGGGCTGTCTTCCGCTGTCCATGAGACTGGCATTGATCTCCTCTCTCCTGAAGTCCGGTAAATGAGCGGATTGCTGTGATTCCTACAGACCCCTCTCAATCAATACGAATACTAAAATCCTCGCAAAGATTCTAGCCAATCCCCTCTGCCTATTATTGGAGAAATTGGTTCTCCCAGATCAGGCTGGTTTTATTCCTGGCCGGGCCACATCACACAATCTCCGCACGCTCTTCTACGCTATTTGCACGGTGGACCCGAAGGTACCTTAAGCAGCTAAATTACTTGATCCCGCAAATGCATTCGACTCTGTTGAGTGGGAGTACCTATTCATAATACTTCAAAACATGGGCACGCTGAGGGGATTCCTCTCTTGGGTTCGTTTACTCTACACTAGCCCCGAAGCCAAGGTCCTCAATAATGGCCATTTATCTCCTTCATTTCCCATCACTAGCGGCACCCGACAAGGGCGCCTGCTTTCAGCTCTTTTGTTCGCCCTCGCGGTTGAACCACTTGCAGCTAAGAATCAACAATATCATCAAGACAAAGCCCTTCGGTGCCCAATCCACCATATTCTGATCTCCCTATACGTGGATGACATCAATCTATACATCAGGGAACCTCAAATTAATCTCAATCCGTTGCTCCGCGAATTTGTGCTATTTGGAGGGTGACCGGTATTCATATAAACTGGTCGAAGTCCCAAATTTTCCCTCTTACCTCATCGGTCATGGAATTCACCCCAGATTTTCCCATTGAGTGGTGCCCTGATGAAGTAAAGTATCACAGTATCTATGTTAACGTGAACCGCGAGGAACTGATGCGGCTCAATTATGCTCTCGCTCTGGATGGGATAAGAGACAATGTCACACGATGGATCGCACTACCGCTCTCCTTTGCAGGACTCGCATCCCTGATCAAAATGGTTATCCTTCCTAAACACCCTTTTTACTATGCTCCTGGGGTGGCAAACAACCCAGAATACAAATGGACATTCTCACTAGACCATATTCGCAAAGGGGGTTCGACATACCAAATTTTGAACTCTATTACACATGTGCACAGGCTCATTACGCCCGTTTCTGGTTTAACCCACTAAGTACATGCCGCAAGTAGCCACCGAACATTGGTTATACGATCTCATTCCACTAGAGGGCGCCATATTTACTGCCATTGCACCACGCACTGAGGACCCATCCCCCATCATCGGCATGGTGAAAGCATGGCAAATCATTGTCACACAATCCCAGGCTCCCATGTTATATTCACCCTTGCTTCCCCTAGTTTATCACCCGAAAATGCCCGTCCTTCAGGAAGGTATTTTTTTGGAAAACTCAAGCTAAATATGGTATTAAAACCTGGGGAGATCTCTACTTTCACTGCAAATTCCACAAGTCGCAGAAACTCTTTTCCACACAGCCGCCCTCACCCATGGATATATTTCTATCTGTCCGCTGGCGCCAGGGCCTCAAGGAGCATACCCCTACCTACCTTCAGGAACCTCAGGAGATAACCTCATTGCGCCTACTATTGCGTAGTGACGCAGCGTCACACTTGGTTTCTTCACTATACCACACTCTTTACACCACTCGGGGCCCAACACAGAGCACCACCAGGGACAAATGGTCCGAAGAATTGGGACTAGTCCTCACTGACGAGCAACGGCACTATTGCTGCAAACAGACGGAACAAAGCACGTCCAGTAGCCGACTCCGCATTCTACATTCAAAATTCCTTCATCGCACATTCTATACACCAGCCAAGCTCCATCGATTTAAATTGCGCGCCAACGACAGATGTGATCGTTTTGGTGTCGCAGGGGCTTACTTCCTACACTTGACCTGGGACTACGGTGCCGTACAGGAGTATTGGCTCCAGGTACTCGTAACCCTGGAACAAATTACATCATTGCGCCTTCAGCGCACTCCCCTTCTCACCCTTCTAGAATACACCGAGACACTAGCGGTGTCACACCAGAAATGTATCTCCTTTAGCCTCATTGTAGCTAAACGGCGAATAGCTTGCAGGTGGGGGTAGGGCAGAGCACCTAAATTTAAGGATCGGATCCGAGACATGGTATTTTGGCAGGACCAAATGTTTGCCTGTGCTGAACTGCTTCCTCCTACCTCCCGTCCTCGTGATAACTGGGGACCCCTTACGGCATAGTTACTCTCTCATCCACTTGATGGAACCGACAATACACAGACTGATAAGGTGGCGCCTGCTTGAACTTTTTATGCATAGTTATACGTAAAGACCCCCGTTTCCTCCCTTTCATGGAGCCACTTAGAGGGCTGGATACTCTCAGTGTATGTGATCTAATGTTATCATCACTGTATTGCCTCTGATGTCTTGCATTGCTCTGTAGCTCACTGTGTTAATCTAGTCTCAATTCCTGCCTCCTTATTTAATTGTATTTGTCTAAACCTGTACACTCGACATGATACATTGCCTGTACTTGTATCTGTTTTTTTTCTCTTGAAAACCCATAAAGAAGTCATAATAAAAAAAATAAAGAAGAATTGAAACCTCATTTAGCTTGAGTGGATCGCATAATTTAGCAGTTTGCTGAACTTGGTTACAAGTTCAATTTTTCTAAATCTCACATTGCTTTTCTCAATGCCCTTTTCCTTGGTTACGCATTAACCAATGAGGGTATGAGACTGGCTCTTCACTTTTCGAAAAAATTGCATAGCTTCAACCCCCAAATGTGTTCAAAAGCTACAATCTTTGTATGACTTTTTAAATTTCAGGAGAACTTACATACCAGATTATTCTCAACGTATTAAATCGCTCCATGCTTTGATACATCCAGATTTTTTGGCATACTGCTGGATGCCTGAACACACTGAGATTCTCAGATCTTCACAATCTGATTTGCTTGAAACGTGACATTTACATACATGTCTCAATGCAATGAATTGGGTCATCTGGATTGTACCGGGTTCCATTGGTTTTACCTATGTCACATTTAATGAAGGTGGTACAGTTCCTATTGCATATAAGTTGCATTTATATACTCAGGCAGAAATGCATTTTGCATCAGTTGAAAAAATACTAACAGCAGTCCAGATGGACGGCTTCCAAGAACGGCCTTAGGCTTAAGGTAAACAAATTATTCTCGTTTCTCCTGTCCCCGCCTTAGAGGTTTTCACGAAAGCTAGCCTCCCCAATTCAAAAGCCCTTCATCCCAAGTGGATTCAATAGGCTACTCCCTTAACAGCAGTTGATGTAACTTTTATTTTCCACTATTCTTTGCAGACAAGGGAATTCTTACAGCATGAGCATGTTTATCCTGTTCCTTCTTCTCTTTTTACATGGGATGAATACAAATTTATTATCAACACAAATGATTCAGCACAACCGGCTATCAGTTCTAAACAGGAATACTCTACAAAATGCGTAGTCGTATTAGGCACATTGTCGGATAGTATTTTTCAACTGTATTGCGCAGTTGGCTTAAATTAAAAGCTTTGCTTCACGCACTTAAAAATACTAATCCTGAGATCCCCACACTTATAGTGTGTGATTTGTTCTACTATTTACAATCATTTCATGAGATTTTGCATTTTTGGCGACAAAAAGACTTTAGGGATTCCAAAGTTAGCACAATCAAGCATAAAATGCTTTCCGTTGAGTTGGCAGATTTTAAGGATACATTGTCACATACACATGTAATCCATACATTGGTCATCAATGTGTGGGAGCACATGCAGTAGGGGATTCTCTGGCTGATGAGGCAGCCAGATCTGCAGTAGCCACACATAAAAAGTCAGCAGTTGTGTGTCCGAAAATACGTGTTGATAATGACTTCTTGGCTGCCGTCCATGCTTTCCAAGCCAGCACCGTTTTTTTTTTCTTCTGAGTTTTATGTAGCGCAAACTTGACCTGAACGTATCAGAGCGCTTTACATGAGCACCGGTTGCATTACAGACAGACACATTATTTTTGTTAGGCATGGGTAGATTAAGTGATTTGCCCAGAATCACAGGATGTTGAGCTTCCCTAGCCAAGACTCGAACCCAGATCTGCAGCTTCGAGGTAGACTACTGTAGCCATTAGGCTACACCCTCTCCCTGAGAGTCTTTCCTTCCAAATATTTATATTCCCTGATTGAGCATCAGGTTCCTTTTGTAACTATACCTGGGCTTGGCGATCGCATGATACCCAACCTTGACAGCAGACAATCTTTGATAGTTGCCTCACATAAAGGTGCCGCTTCCGCACATGCTGGAGTGGCTGCCACTATTTTCCTTTGACAACAAGGTTACTGGTGGAAAGGTTTATACCAGAAAACCAAAAAATATGTTTTATGTTGTGACATTTGTCAACAAATTCAAAGTTCCACTGGGTCTCGTCCACCACAGACACGTTTGTTTATTTTGAATCAGCCTTTCAGCTGTGTTTATCTTGATCTCTATGGGCCTTTAATTTCAGATACTGCTTTCAAATTCATTTTGGTTGCAAATGATTCTTTCTCCAGGTTCCTCTGGGTTTGGCGACAGCACTTGGCTGGTGCTCAAACTGTAATTAAAGATTTGCAAGTCTTTGTAGTGACTTTTGCCTGTAGCACATTCTACTTGGACCGAAGTCCGGCGTTCGCCTCTAAGGCGTATCGTGATTCAATGAAGTCCATGTGTTTGCAAGTGCATTTCTCTTCTCTGTATAGACCTACTGGCAATTCTGTTTTGGAGAGGATGAACCATGACTTAAAGCAGCCTTTAACGGTTAGAGTATTAGGTACAGACGTGGTTGGTTGAATCATTTCTATTGGGTTAAATGAGCACTAAATAATCTCCCTAAAAGATCCCTGAGTGGGCGGAACCTGTACAAAAGACTCTTTGGAATCAAGAAGTATGTTCCAAACCTTGATGGTCCAGAGGTTGTGGAGGCAGCCGGCACTTTTGATGTAGATAACCACTGTACTGTCTTGCAGGATCTACAAAAGTGCTGTGACACTCTAGCCCGCACACATTTGCTTCCAGCTCTTTCATCGAATATTGAGACTCCAATTAATGTTTTTGGTTGGCTTCCCAAGTTTGGAGACCTTGTTCGCGAAAATGTGTCCCTTAAGAAGGAATGCGGCCCAAGCACTGTGCTCCTGTTCCAGTCCTTGGTCTCCAGGGTACACAAGCTGTAATTTTTCCACGACTTCTAGGTCATAAAGAAAATCGCTTTGTTTCCATTGAACATGTCAAGCTACACCACATGGCCAATTCTCGGCAGTATGCCCAGGAGTGATCTTTAACAGGACTTTCCTTTATAGCCTGTAAGAACCACTGTAGCTGCTTCTCCCATTCTTCTAGAGGGTGAGGAGTGGGGGGGGCCGAAACTTCTATTGATTTGGTACCTGTTTCTACTTCTCCATCTTCTACAATGGATGATATTTTTACTGGTCTGCCGTTGGATACAGCTTCTGAGTTACATTTTTCAAATCCGACTGCTGAATCACAACCACCTCTTTTCCATTTGATTTCCTCAGGGTACTATATGGATCAAGACCATTTCTTGTTTGTCAGTTCTTCGGTGTCTTCAATTCTGCATCTTCCTCCAGGACGGATTTGTGTTTTTAATTCTTGGTTTAAACGCACTTCTCTTGACCGTCCTTGGATATACATTTGGATCATCTTTTCATTGGTTCTCTTATTCATATGGACTGGATTTGTGACTGTATTTTTTCTTCTGATCAATGGCCATTACCTAGCAGAATGTTCTGCCACAGAACTGGTTGAGGGGTGCTGGCTTCACATCCCTCCTAACATAAGATGAAAAGAGACTTTTCCCTTGTCAACAGTGCATAAATCATAGGTGTTATTAACTGCATGTTTGGATTATCGAAAACTGGACACCCAATCAATGATCATATGATAACAGTGGTCTTAAAGCCATATATCTTCTATGGTTTGATATTTTCCTGGCTTCAGTAAGGGTAGAGCTACAAATGCCTACAATGGAGAAAACGAAAGTATAATACTGCATATTAAAAGAAAGGAAAGGAAAAACGAAAAGAAAAGTGTAGCCAATGGAACAAAATGACGTCCTGCAGGAACATTAGAGGGAATCCTAAATGGGCCTCATGATGTGTATCAATTGTCACCCAAGGTGAGGTAAGTGTGGGGGGTTACACATGGAGTGCAATTTTAGATACTCATGGGTGTTTATCCCAGATAATACTGCTGTTTCCGCACCAAACGCTTATCACCCTTATGCACATCTTGAAATTCCTCCTTCGGTCTGGGAACACCAGACTTGGTTTAGTGGCGCCCTTCCCCATATCCATGGCATTATTAGTATGGGCCCCTTGACTATTGACGGCTTAACGCCTTTCCCCTTTTACCCCCTGTCTGGGGTTATCCCAGAAGGATTGCAGAATCGAGCAAGTAACTAGTATGTGTGCTAAGTCACCTTCATGTGAATTACAGTTCCAAGAAAGGGGTGATTGTATCACGATAGTCTTATGTAGTCTGGATGGCGTCAAATAGGCCCTATTAATGATAATATATTTTGTTTGGGAGAGTGCAGAAGAGATTTTGTTTCTGAAGGGTGTCATGGGTATGTGTTCCCAGTTAAAAGCAATTGCCTTGGAGTTGGGTTCTTCTTCCCATTTGCTATCATTTTCCATATGGGTCTTATGTGGTTCAGGTAGGAGTAGTTTATATAATTTTGATACCATATGTCCACCTCTAATAAGTTGGGATAGCTTGGAGGGTAGTGAAGAACAGATCGGCATTTTAGGTAGTTGAAAAATCTGAACTTTAAGTTTCAAGAATTTATAAAAATCTTTTTCAGTCAGTCTTCTCTTTGCTTTTAGATTGGTGAAGGTCTTAGGCGAGGCATCGCCATACAGGTCTTTGATCAAGTTTATGCCTCTTTGTGCTTGCTTGCTTTGTATTTTTGATAAGGTATTTAGAATGAGGTAGAATTGAGGTGTCCATTGTCATAAATGCTGGGAGGAGTTTGTCTGTGATGAGGTTTTTTCTACCTCCTGCCATAGAAGTCGATATACTAAGTTTTCAGTAAACCAAGCCACTCCTTGTTTGCATATAAAGACCTTTTGGTAGGTTCTGATGTTTGGTAGACCTACCTCTCCTTTGCATTTAGCCAGCTTGAGTTTCACTAATGAGATTCTTGATTTCTTCCCTTGCCATAGAAAGTTATTAAGAGCCTTGTCAACTTCCCTATGAAGTCTTCTGATAGTATCATTGGAAGCATACTAATTAAGTAGCTGATGAGCGTGGTGATTATCATTTTAATAGTTTCTACCCTACCCCACCAAGATAGAAATGTTGGTGACTATCCATTCAGGAGTTCAATGATTTAAAAAAACAAAACTGATATTTTCATTCTCTTCTAGTATAGTGAGAAGGTCGTTACTGAATTCCAGGCCTAAATATTTAATCGTACCTGGTTGCCACGCCAGACCTGTGTGTCCTATTATTTCCTTGTTCCCTTGGTTGTTAAGTAGCTTGACTTCTGTCTTGTCCTTGGTTGTCCTTGTTTAATGTGTAGCCTGAGACCTAAGAAAATTCTTGTATCGTGCTCATAAGAGTTGGATAGCCGTGTAAGCATCTTTTGATATAACCAGTATGTTGTCTGCATAAGCAACCAATTTGAATATTGTATTACCAAAATCTATGCCTATAATATCCTGGTTCTCCCTCAGGTGCCAAAGGAATGGTTCAATCGCCAGCAGGAAAAGTGATGAGGATAGAGGATATCCTTATCTAGTTCCTTGTTTTAATGAGAGGGAAGAGGAGATAACCCTCTCTGCTCTGACTTTAGCTTACGGGTCATGGTAAAGAGCCATGATCATACGTATTAAGGTATTGCCAAAGTTGAACTTTCAAGTGTTACACATAGGAATACCCAGACTACCTTATTGAACGCTTTTTCTGTGTTGAGTGTTATAGCTACCGCCGGGGAAGTAGTTAGTTTTACCTTTTCAATTGCATGGCAGAAAATCCTGGTATTATTATGTTGGGTGGGACCTGACCCCAGGGTGTCGGGAGACCCCCACCTCAAACTGAAGCTGCTGTCACCCGGACAAGAGAAAAGAGAACGATCAAGCAACACCCCGGATAACTCTTGGTTCGGGACCTTTTCCCCAAAGGAAAAGAAGCCGGAAGTCGACACAGGGAGGAGTTGCGAGAAGCTGAGGATGCTGGGATGAGGTGAGTATATCAGGAGAGTCCCTGAAGGTGCCACGGAAGACGAGGAGTGGAGCGAGGAATGGTAGTTTCCCCCCAGGGAAGACGTGAACACCGCCATAACTCAGGAGAGTTATGGCTCGGACGGTGTGTGACACTGTATACGAGCCTAAGGTTAAATGAGAAGGGAACTGGGTGGGAGTACAAGGGAGCGGGGAGGACGGGAGGGAAGGAACGGGTCACCAAGGCAACGAGGGCACAATTTGGACAACGGCCACACTAAAGGGAGATCCGTGTGGGGATATTTGGGCACTATCCTATTTAGTTCTCCTCCCCTTTCTATCTTTATCGCCTCCCATCACTGTAGCACAGATATATATATATTTATAGAGGCTGTGTTTTCTAAAGGATCAGGAGGGAGAAAGTATCCGGTCTAGTCTAATAAGTCAGCATACTGAGCATTCTCTCCGGCACTTCACTACTACTTCCCTACACATCAGGTGTGGTTACGATCTCTGACATGTCTCTGTTACATCCTGATACCCTAACAGTACGGAGTACTTACCATCCTCTTTGTCTCCTTCCACAAGCTTCTTGGGGGATGACGGACAGAGTGAACAGCCCTCCTGCCCAAAACCAAGGAGAAGATGGACAAAGGGACGGTGGTCAACAAACAGGCTCACGCTCAGAAGATTTATTATCCACAAAAACTATCAATAAAATACAGCCATTGACAAGCTACTTAAGACTCCTAGTTTCTATATCCGGACATCCCTCCCACAGGTGGTGTCAGAAGTGGGATCAGAGGAAATGGAGGCGATTATGAAGAAAATGGCTGACAACCAGGAACAACTAGGGAAAATCATGGAGAAGTTCCTAGCGGTTGCTGAGGAAGATAGAGAGAAGTTACACAGGATGCTCACTGAACAAAGCAACCCACAGGAAACCGTCTTTGGCAAACTGGTGGAGACCCTTGGCCAACCAAGGGCACATAACTCTCTTCCCTCTGTAGTTATGCAGAAATACGTTGCAGGTGAAGATCCAGATTATGACTTTTCCAATTTTGAGAGAATGGCCAGGGCCACAGCCTGGCCGCAGGATAAATGAGGACAGTACCTGGGACCCCTACTGTCAGGAGACCTACAGGCGGCATACCAAGCAGCCAATCCCTTAAGTATGACCCCTTATGAGGAGGTAAAGAGGAGCATACTAGAACGTATGGGAATTAACACCGAAACAGACAGGATCCGCTTGCGGCAGATCCGAGAGGGACCCCAGGAAACCCCGAGAGCATTATACTATAGAGTACGAGACCTGGCGGACTGATGGTTGCAACCCTCTATTGCTACCAAGGACAAGATAACAGAGAAAGTTTACCTGGAACAGTACTTGTCGTCCTTGCATCCTCCCATTCAGAAATGGGTTCGACAACATACTCAGCTGACACTGGAAAGAGCAGTGGAAATAGCCAGTGCTTATACTAGAGCACAGGAGAGCCAGAAAGGAAGCGAGGACCTCCCGTGGAGACACCAAGAAAGAGGAATACCAGCCAGGACATTTAGACCCCCTCATCCCAAGAAACCAGAAACAGTCATTCTCATGCCCGGACCGCTGCCTGTCGTTCCAAGACCTCCTTTGCTCCAGGGCCCCCGGTGTTTCAATTGCGGAATGTACGGCCATATAGCCAGAATGTGCCCCCAAAAAGCAGAACAAATGGAGGTGGGGTTGACCAGATCATATCTATGTATGCCAAGAGAACGAAAAGCCCTCCCCTATCATCACCAGGTATGTATCAGTGGGGAACCAAGGGAGGCCCTAATTAACAAGGGCTGTCTAAAGAGCATCATACAGCCACAATCCATCCACCAGGGGGGGGGGGGGGGTTCAAGATACCCACGGGACAGTAAACATTTTGTGCATACATGGGGATCAGAAGCCATATCCAATAACGGAGGTAGTGGTATAATATGACCCCGCTGTCGAACCAGAGACGCTTTATGTAGGTCTTATCCCCAAGTTGCCCGAAGCCATGGTCCTTGGACACGACTATCCATATATAGAAGACCTATTAATAGAGACCAGTGCAAGTAAGGATCAATGGAGAGAAACCGCCTTGTTTGCATACCCCACAGATCAGGAATGGCCCGACCAAACAGAAGAAAAGCAAAGGGCAGAAAAGAAAGGAAAAACGAGAAAGGACACTTATAGCACTAACAAAAACCGCAGATAATTGTCTTTGGGAGCACTATCAATTATTCCATGTAGCCCAAAGAGAAGACTCTACGGGAAGCCTGGAACAAGGCGGTAGAAATAGAAGACGCTCAACATGTAGGTCCCCAGTTTCTATAGCTAAAAGGGCTGCTGTATTGGAAAGGGGGAAAGGCCAAAAACCACAGCTACTAGTACCTCAGGCATTCAGGGAGAAAGTTCAGTTTCTCTCGCACAGCTACCTCCTAGGACGTCACTTTGGTGGGGAGAAAACAGAGAAAACGATTCTTGCACAATTCTATTGGCCTGGTATATACCATCAAGTAAGGAAGTACTGCCAAGAGTGTCCCACATGGCAAAAGAATAGCAGATACAGATCACCCCAGCACCTTTACTACCTTTTCCTTTTATAGAAGAACTCTTCTACAGGGTAGGGATGGATCTGTTCGGCCCCCTGTTACCCTCCGTAGCGGGTGCCGATATGTTCTGGTTATCGTCGATTATGCAACATGATTTCCGGAAGCCATTGCCTTACGCCAACCCAATCCCACCCAAATAGAAAAGGCAATGATTAATTTCTTCTCGAGGGTAGGATTCCGAAAGGAGATTATCACAGACCAGGGAACACCTTTTGTTTCCAATTTAATGTTATGTTATGTTATGTTATGTTATGTTATGTTATGTTATGTTATGTTATGTTATGTTATGTTAAATAGGTCTTTTATAGCGCACGGCTACTCCAAAGGAGTGTACCGGCGCTTTATATTACATGACCTAAAAGGGGACAGACAAACATAACAGTATAGATAGAGAGGAAGGCTCAACAAAGTTAAAAAACAGAACAGGAAATCCTTAGCGGGCGAAGAGCCATGTCTTGAGGCCCTTCCTGAACGCGAGCAGATTAGATGTAGAGCGCAGGATCAAAGGTAAAGAGTTCCACAGCTGCGGAGCTAGCAGCCTGAACGAACGTCCTCCAATGCGGGCTTTTTTTATTCGGGGCACCACGGCCAGGAAGCGAGACTCCGATCTCAGGGATCGTTCCGGATGGTAAAAGGCCAGCCTCCTTTGCAAATATTGAGCTCCCGAGGCGTGCAAAGCCTTGTGGGCCAATGTCATAGCCTTGAATGCTATCCGCTTCCGGATAGGTAGCCAATGTAACGATTGCAATAGGCTAGAGGCACTGGCCCGCCTGTGGAGGCCGAAGATGGCTCGTGCAGCTGCGTTCTGGGCCACCTGCAGGCGTTGTAAAAGGTACTCCGGCAGGCCAAGATATAGGATGTTCGAGTAATCCAATCTTGATCCAATTAAAGCCTGAACTGTCGTCCTCCTATGTTCCTCAGAGAGTGAAGGGAAGAACTTCCGGAGCATCCTGAGGATGCCAAAACACGTTCCTGTAAGAGCCAGAACCTGGGATTTAAGCGTCAGTCCATTGTCAATTTTAATTCCCAAGTTCTTGGCTGACTGGGACGAATGAGCTGGGGGGAACATGTCGGCGGGCCACCACCCATGCCAATCCGGATCAGATGGACATCCGAAGAAGAGTATCTCAGATTTATCTGAGTTGCACTTCAGGCTGTTTAGCTGGAACCATTTAAAAACAGCCCCAAGGCACTCACGGATACTCTCTCCCTCGAAATCTTCTCCCTTCCGGCAGGTGAAGAGAAGCTGTGTATCATCGGCATAGGATACGATCTGGGCCCCGAAAGACTCCACCAGAGTCGCCAATGGGGTCATGAAGATGTTAAATAGAGTCGGGCTCAACACGGAGCCCTGGGGAACTCCGACTCCCAGTGGCGGCATCTCAGCGGAGCCAGGGGAGGCCCAGACCGTTTGTCGGCGGTCGGCTAGAAAAGAGCGAAACCAACTGAACACCGTCCCCCTCAGACCGATTTCATGGAGTCTTGCGAGGAGACCCTCATGGGGGACGGTGTCGAAGGCCGCCGACAAGTTCAGCATGACCAGCATATCCCTGCCTCCTGAATCCAGCGTCTCCTTGATGGCCTCCGATACCTCCAATAGCGCCGTCTCGGTGCTTAAATTGGGGCGGAAGCCAGATTGAGAGGTATGTAATAGCTCGTGAGACTCCAAGAAATTGGAGAGCACACCATGTACATGCTTCTCAAGGATCTTAGCCAATGCAGGGAGAAGCGAGATGGGCCTGCAATTGGCGGGGACTTCTGGGGCCAGGCTTGGTTTCTTAAGAAGGGGGATGACCATAGCCTGCTTCCATGTCTGCGGAATTACCCCCTGACTCAAGGAGAGGTTCAAAAGTGGGTTGGCCAGAGGATTGACAATAGCTGCCATTTTAGCTGGGAATTAGGCCGGGCAAGGATCAAGGGGTGAGCCAGATTTGAGATTCGTCATGAGTGTCAGCGACGAAGATATCGAGAGTGGCGGGAAAACAGCCAGGACTGGGCCCGATGTAATAGGATGGCCTGACCCCTCCAGGGGGTTCAGATAACCATCCACCGGCCTAGTAGGAAAGGAATCCTGTATCAATCTGATTTTAGTGGTTAAAAAAAGTTGGCAAGGGTGGCAGCCCATGTCTCAGGGGGAGCAGCCTGAGCTGAGTTAGGGCGCAAGGTCGTAAATTCCCTAACGATCGAGAAAATCTCCTTACTGGAGATTAATAAAGCAGGTATGCCAACATCTACAGATAAAGGAAAACCGCACGGCTGCCTACCATCCCCAAACAGATGGCCTGGTAGAGAGGTATAACGCCACCCTTAAAACAACCCTAAAGAAACTATTGGAATTAGAGGCACGTAAATGGGAGGATATGTTGCCTCTGGCACTCTTTGCCATCCGATGCAAACAACAGAAGAGCACTGGGTACTCCCCTTTCAAGCTTATATACGGGAGACAGCCCCGTACCTTGCTAGACATGACTAGAAAGGAATGGGAGGAGGAAGGGACTGGGGCCAAACCCCTCCCAGAGTATGTATGGAGCCTAAAATCACATCTAGCCCAAGTTAGGAGTATAGTGAGGACCCATTTGGAACAAGGACAGGAAGCCCAGAAGAAACAGTATGATAAAAAGGCCACTGAGAGAACCCTGAGTGTAGGAGACACTAATGATGAAAACCTCCGACCACAAGTTAATAGGCCAATGGCAGGGCCCCTTTAAAGTTATAGACAGGATAACCCATGTTACATACCGCTTAGAACTTGATCCCCACAACAAAAAGAACACACAGATCTATCACGTAAATCTGCTCAAAAATTGGCAAGGCACTAGATCTGAATTGGTAGGAATAGTGGACGAGCCCACCCCATTGTTCCATCAGAGTATTGATGGTGATCTACCAATGGTCCTTAGACAAGATCTCTGTAAGAAGCTATCTCCCCTCCAGGAGGTGTTTTCAATAAACCCCGGGAGGACAACCCTAGTACAGCATGAAATCCACACAGCACCAGGGAAGAAGGTACAGCTACATCCCTATCGATTACCTGAATCCCGAAGAGGAGCCATATAAAAAGAAGTACAACAAATGTTATGCATGGGGATTATCGAACCCTCACATAGCGAGTGGAGCTCCCCTATTGTATTCGTACACAAGCCTGACGGATCGATCAGCTTTTGCAATGACTTCAGAGAGATTAATAAAATATCCCAATTCAACCCCTACCCCTTACCCCGAGGTGACAAAATGATCGAAAGATCAGGCAAAGCTTAATATATCAGCACCCTGGATCTGTGCAAAGGCTACTGGCAGGTACCTCTTGGTGAACAGGATAGAGAGAAAACAGCCTTCTCCACGCCTGGAGGTTTGTACCACTTTATCGTACTTCCCTTTGGCTTACGTGGGGCCCCTGCCACCTTTCAAAGATTAATGAACCTCATACTCAGACCCTGCGAAGAATTCACAGCTGCAGACCTTGACGACATCATCATATATAGTGATACCTAGGCACAACATGTGGTCCATTTGTGCAAAGTGATCCAGGCCTTAAAGGAGGGAGGGTTGACCATAAACCCGGCCAAAAGCCATCTAGCGGGTTGATCAATCAAGTATTTGAGGTATCTGTTAGGGGAAGGTTACATCAAACTTGGGGAAGAGAAGGTCGCTGCCATATCCCAACTACCATTCCCCGTATAAAGAAAGATCTGCGTGCATTTTTAAGAGTCCTGGGATATATGTTATCCAGCTACATTGAAATAGCTGGCGGCCTAGACTATTCCCAATCTGGTTTTAGGCCGAAACACAGCACAGAATCCACCCTCCTGTCTGTTACCGATGACTTGCACATGTTCCAGGACAAAGGCTACTCTGTGATCTAAGTGTTACTAGATCTGTCGGCAGCGTTCGACACCGTGTCACATAACATCCTTATTGACCAGTTGTCGAACGTAGGAGTTAAGAACAAAGCCCTTGCCGGGCTAAGGAGTTTCCTATCCGATCACACCCAGACTGTCACCATGGGTGCATATCGATCAGCGGAGGTAGAGATTTCAAAAGGGGTGCCACAGGGCTCCTGTTTGAGCCCAACACTATTTAACATCTACGTGGTACCCCTGGCAAGAGTGATGTGCAAATTTGGTTTCATCCCCGTGTCATATGCGGATGACACGCAGCTCCTCTTTCCCTTTAAAACTCTCACCGCTGAACTAAGGAACTCCTTCTCTGCAGGCATGAAGGCCGTTGCACAGTGGGTGTCTACCAACTATCTACAGTGCAACGTCAGCAAGACCGAAGTTATGCTATTCGGAGAGGCCAAATTACTGTGGACTCCGGATTGGTGGCCATCTGATCTTGGTACGGTCCCAGAACCCAAACAGGTCGTGAAAAACCTAGGGATCCGCCTAGATCAGGAATTGTCGCTCAAACAACACAGCAACTTCGTTGCAGGCTCATGCTTTCACATCATTAGCATGCTGCGCAAGATTTTTCCCTTGCTGCCCGACTCTTTCAGGAAAACTCTAGTGCAGGCCCTTATTTTGAGTCGAATCGACTACTGTAACGGCTTGCTTCTCTCCGCTAACGAGGGAGTGTTGGCTAGACTCCAGGTAGTCCAAAACACGGCGGCTCGCCTAGTCCTAAAGGCCCCTCCAAGAACAGCATCTAAACCACTCCTAAACAAACTACACTGGCTTTCCACCCGACAAAGGGCAACATTCAAAATATGCTGTATTATTCACAAGAGCATAAACGGACAAGGCCCTACCTACCTGGAACAGAAATTCACTCCCTACATCCCCTCCAGATCGCTCAGATCCAGCAAAAGCCAGCGTAGGAGATGATGTTGAGGTTGTGTTGGCGCGCGATGGATGCGAGGGTACTTATGTATACGTTGAAGAGGGTGGGACTGAGTGATGATCCTTGTGGTACGCTGCAGATGACTTCGATGGCCTCTGATCTAAAAGGGGGGAGGCGGACTCTGGGTTCTTCCGGCGAGGAACGAGATGATCCAGTCCAATGCTTTTCCTTGTATTCCGATGTTGCTGAGGCGTTGTATGAGGGTGCTATGACAGACTGTGTCGAAGGCTGCGGAGAGGTCGAGTAGGCTGAGGGCAACTGTTTCTTCGTTGTCTAGTAGTGTTCGAATCTCGTCTGTTGCTGTGATGAGGGCGGTTTCGGTGCTGTGTTTGGCTCGGAAGCCGGACTGTGAGGGGTCGAGGGATTTGTTGGATTCAAGGAAGGCGGCGAGCTGGCTGTTGACGGCTTTCTCAATGACTTTGGCAGGGAATGGGAGGAGCGAGATGGGGCGGTAGTTCTTAAGTTCAGTGGGGTCTGCTGTGGGTTTCTTCAGAAGGGCGCTGAGTTCGGCATGTTTCCAGCTTTCCGGGAAGGTAGCGGAGTTGAAGGAACAGTTGATGACATCGCGGAGATGGGGTGCGATGATCGGGTCTGCTTTGTTGAAAATGTGGTGGGGACATGGGTCGGTTGGCGATCCTGAGTTGATGGAGTTCATCAGGCGGATGGTGTCTTCGGTGGTGATTGGGTTCCAGGCGTAAAGGTTGTTAGAGTGCAGTGTTGGTTCAGGGGTGGGTGGGGTGGGTTGGTCTTCGGACTGGTTTTTGAAGTTGTTATGTATGTCGGCGATTTTGTTGTGGAAGAATGAGGATAGAGAGTCGCAGAGGTCTTGGGAGGGAGTGATGTCGTTGGTGCCGGCGGTGGGGTTAGTAAATTTTTTGACGATGTTGAATAGTTCCTTGCTGTTTTGGGCGTTGTTGTCAAGTCGAGCCTTGAATGCTGATTTCTTGGTGGATCGGATGAGTTGGTGGTGTTTGCGGGTGGCGTTCTTGAAGGAGGCCAGGTTGTCAGTGGTTGAGTTTTTTTCTCCAGGCTTTCTCGATGGTACGACAGAGCTTCTTGGATTTCTTAAGGTCGTCGTTGAACCATGGGGCTTTTTTGCTGCCTTGCTTGATTTGATGGTTTTTCAGGGGTGCTAGTTCATCGGCGCTGTGGGTGATCCATTGTGTGATGTTGGTGGCTGCTTGGTTTGGGTCCGATGATTTGGCAGGAGGATTTTGGTGAAGCGATGTGAAAAGCTGGTCGGTGGTAATTTTGTTCCAGTTTCTTCGGGAAATAGGTTGAGGGGGGTTGTGGGTTGTGGTCTTTTTGTAGTAGAAGTCAATGCAGCTGTGGTCCGTCCAATGGAGAGCTATGGTGTGATCGAAGGAGGTGTGTTTGCTGGAGGTGAAGATAGGGTCGAGCGTGTGTCCGGCAAGGTGGGTGGGGGTGTCAACCAGTTGTTTGAGTCCAAGATTGGCCTGGTTGTCCAGAAGGGTGGTGGAATTGCTGTAGTTTTTCTTTACCAGGTGGAAGTTGAGGTCTCCCAGTAGGATGTAGTTCTCGGAGGGGAGGGCATGTGGGCTGATGAAGTCAGTGATGTCTTTGCTGAATTGTGTGCGGGGTCCTGGTGGCCTGTAGATGAGGGTGCCTCTGAGTGTGGTCTTGGGGTCGGTGTGGATCTGGAAGTGAAGGTGTTCGGCAGTAGCGAGGAAGTCGTCGGAATTGGTTGTGATGCGGATGGAGTTTATGGACGATGGCGATGCCTCCTCCTGTTTGGTTGATGCGGTCCTTTCGGATGATCTTGTAGCCGTCCGGGATGGCTATGGCTATGTCGGGCGCTGATGAGGCGTTAATCCAGGTTTCTGTAAGGAAGGCAACGTCCGGAGATGTGGAGTCGAGTAGGTTCCAGAGTTCAATTGAGTGTCTGTGGACCGAGCGGGTGTTGAGCAGGATGCAGTTTAGGTGGTTGGAGTTGAAGCTCAGTTTGCAGTTTGTGGATTTGGTGTGGGTTCTGATGCAGTCGAATTTGCAGGAGTGGCAGGTGAAGGGTCCATGGGTGTGTCCTGGGGCAGCTTGATAGCATGGTGTTGTGCGGCCGGGGTTAAGGGCTGAGAGGGTTGCGGCGTCGTATGTTATGCGGGCGGAATGGATTTTGCGGGGACCAGGGGGTCTGGCACTGGGCGCGGTCCAGGCGCGGACGGGCGTAGACGGGCTTACCTTTGGCGCACCTTTGGCGCGCATGGGGCGCGTCCGCTGCGCTCGAATGCTGCGCGCAAAAGCATCTGTCATAAGTGGATGGTGGAGGGGGCGGGGGCGAGGGAGGAGCAGCTGGGAGGCGGGAGCGGAATGGAGAGCCGGGCTGGGAGGCACAACAAACAAACAACAAGATGGCTGCAAGCCAAAAGTGAAAAGAGGACGAGATTGGGGCACGACCTTACTTAAGCAATATCAACTGGGCAGCACAGTCAGGCAACAATATGTAAAGCGAGTGGCACAGCAATTAATATTAGCACAGTAAAAGACAAATCACGGTCTGCTAATAAAGCGCTACGATGATTCTATGTTCAGCAGTGATCAAGTCTGGCAATAAGCGCTAATATGACAGAGCAAGAATATAGCAGTGCGAGGCAATTAGAGAGCTACGATACCATGTGTGGGTGAGCAGGGAGCAGCGAGGGGAGCGACCGCTTCTGAGAGGCTCAGGACGGTCACAGCGCTATAGCTGCAAAGGTAGAGCCTACACTCTCTGTGAGAGGGAGGAGCAGCTGGGAGGCGGGAGCGGGGTGGAGAGCCGGGCTGGGAGGCACAACAAACAAACAACAAGATGGCTGCAAGCCAAAAGTGAAAACAGGACCAGATTGGGGCACGACCTTACTTAAGCAATATCAACTGGGCAGCACAGTCAGGCAACAATATGCAAAGCGAGTGGCACAGCAATTACTATTAGCACAGTAAAAGACAAATCACGGTCTGCTAATAAAGCGCTACGATGATTCTA